>NW_027069763.1:495354-571002 GCF_002906115.3 Quercus suber | reverse complement strand
CTGGAGAAAACAGCACCAGCACCAACGCCTCCTCTCCTCTGACCAGCGGAGCTCCTCTCCGCCTCTTCTTAGCACCGAATCTCTACGCCTCCACCGAACTCTGTGCTGGAACCTGGAAAATGCGCCGGAGCCGCCGTGATCGTGGTGTCGCAACCTCAAGGTTTGTTTTTTCGTGATTTGTTCTTTTACCCAATCTGGATTTCGAAATATTGATGGTTTTGGGTTAGGTTTTTTGGACATTAATCACTTGCTTTGGTATGGGTTTTGCTGTATTTTGGTACCTTGGTGCGTTTTGATTGGATTCCAAAGTGGTTAAGTTCAACCCTAAACAAATCTGATTTGTCTATTATGAGAATCTTGTTAGTATTTCAAGTTCTTACATGAATAAATTGTATATTATGAATAAATAAATTGATGAATTTCTGAATCTGGAGATGTATTCCTGTTCTTTAGTTCATTACTTGAAATCAGTTTAATTCACATAATATGATTTTTTGATAAATTATTATTTATCATTTTATAAAGTCTGTTATACACCATTTAGTGATTGTAGTTTCCAACCTATCACTTTTGAAAGCAGAGTTAGAGGGACTCCTATGGCTCATGCCTGTGACGATGTTGTTTGAGTTGTGTCAGAAGCAAGGGAAGCAAGTTGACATTAAGTATTGGAAGAATGGGGAAAAGAATGTTGCAACTGTATATGTCAATGGTAAGTTTATCGCCTCAGGTTCTTCTGAGAAGAAGGAAACTGCAAAGCTTAATGCAGCAAAGCAAGCTTTGCTCAAGTTATCGGAATCTATGCCCGCTAATGTTGGGAGGTTAGATTTTTCTTTTGGACTCAATAAGTCATTTGAGATTGATGGAGCAAAGCAGAAGTTACAGGAGCTTTGTGGCAAGAAAAAATGGCCTAAGCCTACTTACAGGTACGAGCTTCTTTATTATGAGCAGTGAAGCAATAGAGAGTGTGTGTGTGTGTGTGTGTGTGTGTGTTCTGAATTATTTGATGATGAGCCTGTTAGTTTTGTGAGTTGAACCACGATCAAGCCTTCTATATTCTCTCTTCCCCTCCTTCCCTCCTCTCTCTCCCATAGGCCATAGTTTATGATTTAGAATTTCATAAGGATGGCATGGAATGTTTAGAAGAGCTTGATTACTGGGTTCACAATGACTGGAACAAGGAATACTGATCTCTATGGCATGTCAAATGAACATAAACTAGTAGGCTTTGTATTTTGTTCTATTGGCTTGTGGGCACTCACACGTTCATTGCAGTTTTTAATCTCCTCCATGTGTGTACCGTTAAACCACCACCTATGTTGGATATAAAATTTTCATGCTTTTCTTCTTCTCAAGTATTCACTGTTTTTTCAAATTCTCACTTCGTATCTATATTGTAAGATATTGAATCTGAATGTACTTTTGCTATAACTTGCAGCCTTGAGAAGGATGAGGGTCCACCACACCACAAGAAATACGTTTCATCAGTTCAAATACCATCAGTAGATGGTATTTTATATAGAGAGAGGGAGATGAAAAGTCAAGAGTAAAGGAAGCACAAAATTCTGCAGCTTCCTGGATTATTTGTGCCTTACAAGAATCTAATTATCTATGATGATACTCCTTTTTTAGAAGAATATCAGTGAAGAACAGTTAGAGTGGTTAGGTTAAGTTTAGAAGAATATTAGTGAAGAACAGTAAGAATGACTTTTTTTTTTTTTTGAGGAAGACAGTAAGAATGACTTGGTTAATGGCTACAGCTAAAATACATGGAATACTTTATGGAATTGCAAGTAGACCCATGTGATATAGGGGTTAAATGAATTATGTTCACTTGATTGCTTGGGCATGATTAGTTTATGCCACTAGATTTTTAACTAAAATGTACCTATTTAACAGTTTAACAATGAACATCAACACTTACAGTATAAAGTGAAAGTTCCATATGTATCAACCACTTTCATTGTTGTATGCAACCCAGTTGATTGATTGCTGTGTCTTTTATTGCTAAAGCTGCTTATATTCTTTATGTATTGTCCACTCTCATTGTTCCCTATACTAATTAAGGAAGGTACTTTATATGCATCATATGAGCTCTGTATGCTTAAAACACAGTTATATTGAAAAGGTTAATCATTCTTTTGCACAGCTGCACACAGTTTTGCATCTTTAGCTAGAGCTAAGAGCTAAATTTGTTGATATTACCATGATTTCATAATATCTGTGTCTGATCAAATCAGTACTTAAATGGTTTAAATGTATGACGTTGTTCAATCAATGAAATAATTCCATTACGTTTTATTTTGTAAGTTTTAAAGAATTGAAAATAATCTTTCATGGGTACCCTTGTTTCTCAAACAATATGTAAAAAACATGATTGAATGAATCTATACAAGACCAAAAAAAAAATCTATATGCATTTTTTTTGCTCTTACTTCACAGGATAATGACATATACCCCCAATTTTTTTTTTTTTTTTTTTTTTTTGGAAGCAGATTTTCTAATTGACAATAAAACCTGTCACAATTTGCAATAAAATTTTCTAATTAACAATACATTCCCCTGAAATAAAATCTGTCATGATTCAGAATAAGAAAAGAGAATCATAAGATTACAAATACATTTGAAATAAAACCTGTCACAAATTTTTTATTAAAGTTTCTAATTGTCAATACATTCACCTAAAATAAAACATGTAATGATTCAGAATACAAAAAGAGAATCATATGACTAAAGATACATCTTAAAATAAAACTTGTCTCAATTCAAACTACAAGAAGATGGTTCTATCCACTACAATTAAAATATTGTATAGCAAAAAATATTTGCTTCCCAATGCATTCTCTTGGTAACGAAACTTGTTTGTACATCAGTTTTCTTGGAATTGTTGTAATAGATCCTACACTTAATACCTGTTTTACAAAAAGATGGAGCACAGTGACTTTCAGAACATAACATAATTCAAAATTTTAAAATTAGACCAACAAGCAATAATAATAAAAATATTAACAACACAACTCTGTCAATTTGCGCATACCTGATGTGGCAACCTCAACTAGATAAAATGAAACTTGCTGGGGAGAAGAGTCAATGACATAAATTAAAGTTGAGTATGCAATCAACAACATATCGATAATAAAAATAAAAGGTGAGAGAAAAAAGAAAGTAAAGTTCTCTATAGTCAAAACAGGGGATTGGGTTCTATTCAGGAGGGACTCCATCTGCCCAAAAACTTCTGCCTTGTAAATAATGATTCTCCCAAGCAACTGAAATAGTACCAGATTTAACAAAAAGATTCCTCATACATTCATCATTGCTGCCTTATTCCACTCATTCAATCTTCTCAACCACAAACCACCTTCTCTACAGATATACATTTAGCTAAGTTCATGATGTTATGCTGTTTGAAATTCTGAGTACATTCTCCTATTCATTGCTTTCTGTTTTACAAGAATTCTTGTTGGCTGCTAGGAGTTTTCGTGAGAGGCAAAGTATGGTTTCAGTGTTACGGGTGATTGTTAGTTTAAGAAGGTTGTTTCAGTGTGCTTATTCTATTGACATCACGTTAAATATCCTACTTATCTGATCCTATACTTTTTCCTGGCATAGATTTTCATGCTTCCAATGATACCTTGGTCATCACAAGAATACTTGTGTATGCCTTGCATGGTTGCGAGAATGACTAACAAGACCATTTACACCTCTTTTTCTTTTCTTTCGGCTTAATGGAATGAAAAATATTATCTTTTATGAAGGTGAATTTCATAATATGATTCATTTTAATGCAGAAAGTCAACAAGGAAAATTAACTAATATTTTGATAAAGAGTTGTGTTGCTAGCTATCAATTGTGTGGAGCGAAACAGGGGAATGGGTTTTGTCTAGAGTTTCAGCACCTATCAAAACTTCATTATTGATTCTTATGCAGGGATTGTAAGCCATCTTGTGACAATTTCCCCTTCTTTGGAAATTGTTTCTTCGGAAAAAAGGCTACTATAAATCATAGATAAAAAAGAGAGGTGGGTGGCCTATCACTTAAGAATCTAATCAAAACCCATGAAAATACCAAAAAAAAGAAGAAGAAGCAAAATCCACATATAATCAACAAAACCTATACCAATATGAACAGATTGATATAAAAAAATAACCCAAACCCACCAAAATTTCAAAACCTAAATTTTGGGGAAATAACTGATCAAACAATAAAGGGGACATAAAAATAAAAGCAAAATCCATATAAATCAACAAAACCTATACCAATATGAACAGATTGATATCCAAAAAATAACCTAAACCCATCAAAATTTCGAAACCTAAATTTTGGGGAAATAACTAATCAAACAATAAAGGGGAAATCGGAACAAACCGTAGTATTTGGGTGCGTGGGCGCCGACTCAGAACAATCCACGGCGGCTCCAGCGGCGGGGAGGAGCTCCGCTGGTCAGAGGAGAGGAGGCGTTGGTGTTGGTGCTGTTTTCTCCAGGGAAGGGCTTTTGAACATGTTCTGTTTGGTGATTTTGTTTTTATTTTGAGCTACAATCTTGTGTGAGAGAGTGTACTGAGGCCTCATTAAAAATCTGACGTGGTAACTCTTGATTGGTGGCGTAAATAGCCTCTTTTCTGCCAGCTCCGGACACAACGTTTTCTCTTTAGTAAATAAGTTTCTACTAGATAAACAAATAACCTTTCAACGGAAAGTTGCATCCAAACTTAGAAACAAACATATATAATGTGTAAGTAAAGCAAAAAGGCGTTGACCATTTAACTTGTAGAAGCCATGCATGCATTGTGTTTCTTGACTTTAACTTGCCATGGTAAATCGCCAATATAGTTTCCTTGTACGTGGCCAGATCTCCCAGACCCAAAGTCTTGTGTCTACTTATTTCGGAAAGTTTTCTAAAGCCCAACTCATTGAAAAACACGTGTGTGAAATAGCATTCACAAAAAAAAAAATATATTTTTTATTTTATTTTAAATATTGGTGAAAGACCAAAATATGATTCCTTTGGAAACACTTCTACTGTAATTGTCATTGACTCTATGCATCTCATCTAAATATCATGCTGTCCAGTTACTCTTATAAATCTTAACACTTAAGAATGTAGAATTGCACTGTTTATAATAATAAATAAATAAATAATGTAGAATTTCCATGTATAAATAACTTCAAATGGTTATTAAACCTAAGAACTACAAGGCCTAAAGGTACAAAAAAAAATCTTAATTGACTAAAATTATAGTAATACAAGATTTTTATTTTTATTTTACAGACGGCAAGCCTATTTAAATTTTTAGAAAACCTATTTTCCAAGCAAAAATATTCTTAAATGGATTCTAATTGATATAATATTATTATTATTTTTTTTAAGAATTATACTTGGACTAAGAAGAACTAAACACACCTACAATTAAGGGAATGTTTAATTGTCATTTTTTGTCCCTAATATCTGTCTTATGACTCTTGTCAATTAAAATGATTCCTAACATGTTAAATGTGTCAGTACAATCCTTAACCTTTTGGTATTATGTTAAAATAATTTTTGGTATTAAGTGGTGGATGAAAAAAAGCTAACATAGTTAATGGGGTGAAACAAAAGAAAGAAAAAAATAATGTCAAAATAGTCCCCGCTATGAATCAATTCAGTCCCTAACTTTTGTGGCTTACATACAACTTCCTTTATGCATAACAAATGCATTTTATATTTTACTTTCTTGTCCAAGAAATTGTCAAGCATGTCCTTGTCAACTAGCCATATTAGTGTGTCAATTCGGCTCAATAAAATTACACTTGTCCCCCCTCCCCCCTTCTAACAATATCATTGTCCCTTTTAGAGGCCATAAAAAAGTTCGTGGATCTAGAATCCAAAAATAAAATTAGCAAGCCCAAAAAAATTAGTCTAACAACAAAATCACCAACAGCAAAACTAAAGAAATTTAACCCATCCAATTTTACACCCCGGGGGGGGGGGGGGGTGCCAAAAAAAAAAAAAACTGACCTTTAAAAAAATTGAATTGTACTAATCTATGAACTAAACTATATGGTCATTTCATCAAAATTCAACTATGAATGTCGTCAAAATTAGCCTTCACAATAAAATGGAAGATGAATTTTTGACAGACGCTTTGATATTATTCATTGAAAAAGACATTGTTGTGATATTTAGTACAAATTCAATCATTGATCATTTCTAAGATTTAAAAATAAAAAAATAAAAAAAATAACTTTAATTTCTCTTTTTCATAAATGATTGCATTGTAATGTATTAAGGAACAATGATTTTGTGTCTTAATCTTTGTTGGCATTTTTTTAATACTAAATAAATGCTTATTTGAAATTTCATAATAAATTTTACCCAAAAAAAAAAAAGGTGAAAATCTTATTATCCAAATCATATATTGTCATATTCATTTGTATTTCCTCCATATATGCATATATAAGTGGAAGCAAATTTCGAAAGATGTGCTATATATCGTAACCAACTTACTGATTTTTCAAGATTGATCAAAGGAGAATGGTCAATGTCAAGTTCCAACCACAAGAGTTCATAGTGAAGGCAAAAAGATGCAACAGAGAGCAAGTAATGTTGGGAACTACTTAAGTCCTTACTAATGTTTTAAAATTTTGAGGAGTTGACTTAGTAGTTTCTAAGGCCTCATGATATGCATGAGATCTTAGGTTCAAAATCTCCTGCTAACATCTTGGGGCTATCCATGGGATACCTCCTTGTAATAACCTAGTGTGTGTAGAGGATAGAAGATTACATATATTCGAGAAAATAGTCAGACACTTCAAGAGGTCTGAATACTCTCGTTTATGATTATGATAATGATGATGATGCCTAAAGTAGGGGATAACCAATCATGAAGGTTTAAAATAAATCATTGTTAATAGGGCGCCTACATTTTCTTCTTGTTTTTTATATATGCAGTAAAACTCTCCTAAAAAAATATTTAAGTTTTTTTTGGTTTCCTTTTTTTTTTTTCTTTTTTTTTTTTCAAATTTGTAAAACATTATACTTGAATTATATTTATTATTTATTTATTTCTTTATTGGTTATTAATTCTATACACAAGTGGGAGGAATAGAGGTTGATGGGTAATTTCCAAGCCCCTTGTCTCTTACATTTTCTTCCCAAAATGAGGGAAAAAAAATGAAATCACTCCAAATTGTGGCCTAGGTAGAGAACTTATGGCCCCACCCAAATTCCCTTTAATTTTTCTCCTCCCAACCAAAACAATCATTTCCTCCTCATTTTCCATCCCCCAATAATCACTCCACCAAATAGTTACTAAGTTAAATGACATGAGCCAATCTATCCTCAGTCATGTTTAGGGATATTACACAAAGTAATAACGGAAGAACAAGTTAAACAAAAGACCAACAGAAAATAGATAATTTAGAGGCACAATATTGTTTTCCTTAGACAATATTTGCCCCCCACACTATTGTTGCTAAAGGGTTATAGCAAATTTGTCCCCAAGATACAACAAGATGTTGGGTTCTACAAATAGCAATTCTGGAGAATAATCACAGGATTTCATGTGTTTCTCTCTAACTTAAGCCTTTATTTATACCCATAGGGTTATTTTTCATCAAATGGCACTTATGGAGAGTTAAAATGTTTCATAAAACCATTAACAAGACTTGAAACCTCTTCAACATTTCTAAATAGTCACCAGAAAATTCTGCAAAAAATCCTGTTTCATGATTTTCAATTGGTCGAAAATTTCTTTCAATTGATCGAGTGCTCTTTTCGATTGGTTGAACAGGAATCAAACAACAATCGAGATATCTAGAAACTCTAGGATTATTATCTTACCATTTTCGATCGATCGAGCCAAAGCTTCGATCGATCGAAAATGCTATATTTCGAATTTTCACTTAGAAAATTCTAGAACTTATATTTTCACTTTATGAAACAATATTCCTCAAATTCAAACATCATTATTATAACCTATCTATGTATATACTTATATATACAACAAATCCAATTGCTTGGTAATTCCTAGATATTGTTTGACCTCCTTAAGCTAGTTAACATGGACTCAATTCGACGGAACTTTACAAGATTGATATGCTAGGCTGTAAGCTATTGGGATAGACCCAATGGTATTGCAATAATGGGTTTCTCCCTTGCATCACTGATTAATTGCTTCAAGATGGGACCGTGGCTTCTTTAATAATACTGTTGGAGTTTTTTTTTTTTTCTTTTTTTTTTCTTTTTCTATTAATTTTTTCTTTATGTAATAAGAACATGGAAAAAAAAAATGCACCTAGATCCAATGAGAGGGTAATTAAGTGTGTGTGTGTGTGTGTGTGTGTGTGTGTTTAAGTTTAACAATTAGTTTGTTTCTTAAAAAAAAAAAAAGATATCCAATGAGAAAAGGCGACGGCATCAGAAGAGAAAGGCAATGAAATTGGTGAATAATGAAAGACAGATAACAAAAGAAAAAAAGCATAATCAATGAAAGAAAAAAGAAAGAAGGAATACCTTATTGAATTGTGGAATACCTTATTAACACAAATACGACCCAAATACCTCTAAAACTAGTTGAATACCTTATTGACTTTCAAAATTACCAAAATACCCTTAAATACCCAAAATGACCCAAATACCCCCTACACTTCCAAAATTATCAATATAACCTTGGACATCCAAAATTACCAAAATACCCTAGAAATGTTTTAGGTGTACAATGTTTAGATTCATAAAATTTGATAGCTTCCATGTTTTGCAAATTCTTTTAATTTTATTCAAGGTAGCACTGCATGCCAGTGAACCTGGACTATGTACCTTATATTTTCAGAAGCCAAAGCAATAAAACTTATACAAATTTTAAGGCCCAACCTCCAGTTAATTCAGAGTGTCATATTTGATAGTCATCACTCACACATCACAATAACTCTCAAAGGACTTCAAAGTTCTGAAAAGTCATCTCTACCAGGCCAATGACACCATTGAAAGGTGCATCAATCTGATCAAGCCTATGGTTGAGATAGCGTCTCAACTGGATGAGAATATAGAAATGTTCTTGAAGCTCAATTCAGTTGAGGAAACAATTCAAAGGAGTAATATAATTGAGGCTGAAGGCACAGATCAATGAGCTACAGCAAAAAGTAGACACCTTCCCTTTGGCCAAAGGACTAACAAATGAGCTAAAACAAAAAATAGATTCTTTGACCAAACATAAGGGAAAGCAAGAGAAGAAAATGATCTACACCAATGGAAAGAAAGAAAGAAAGAAAGAAAGAAAGAATTCCTATAAAGAACAAACCGCAAAAAAATGTTAGAAACTCAAGTAAGACTAACAAAATTAGAAATTTATGAACTACGCAAGTTTCTGGTATACTTTAAGACAGCCTCAGCTCCATTGCAATAATTAACCAATGATTTTTCACCTATTCCAACACTAAAAGATTCATAATTCAGCTTGTTTGGTAGATGGTCTCAAAGAAACAAATCTAGAAGCAATTAAACAACACAATTGACACTCAAACAGAATTCAATACTGAAAAAAAAAAAAAAAAAAAGGACTTTGAAGGCAAATCAAACTCTAGAATTCCAAGGAAAATAACTCAGAATGCCCATAAAATCCNCCGAGGAACTATTACTTAAACTAGTATTACTTTCACCACTCTCATAGCTTCCAGACGAAACGTCCTGATAATCATCTATTTCTCTCTCTGTACCACTGGACGAAGACATAACTAAAGAAAAGGTCAAGACGAAAACCTAAAAAGAAGAGGAAGTACCTGAGAACTAGGACGAAACGCTAGACGATATTCTTGGACGAGATAGCGGAAGGAAGTTTATGAGAAAGGTGAAGGGCAAGAAAGAGAATGTGCCAATTTATAGGGCCCAGAACTGGGGTCAGCGAAGCGACACCACCCACTAAGAAAATGACACGTGGCAATCGTGTGGGGAAATGCAATCGATTTAATTACTCAACGAATTAAACCGTGACACGTGGCCACGTAAATGGGATAAAATCCCCATAATGTCCCTGGACGACACCCTGGACAAGGGGGCAACTGATGTATACCAAAAAAATCACATCTATGGTTCGTCCATAATGGTCGTCCAGAGAGTTGCAGTTAGCCAAATCATCAGGCCGTATGCACTTCGTCCAGATATCTCGTCCTTGGGGTCTTGTGCAATTGATCACCCCAGGGGGTCAAATCGAGAGAATCGTCCATGCACAAAGTGCATGGACAACCACACGACACGACGAAGAGTCGTCCATGCGCAGAGCGCATGGACGACTACGCGAACACTTAGCGAACGTCGTAGCAGTTCATCAACCCGCTTTCATCGCCACCAATCCCTCCAATGCATGTAACTTCCAACGACAGTTATGATTTCCTCGTAGCCGTTGAGGAGGTTATGTCCGAATTCCAAGATTCTGGGGGAAGTTATTGAATTAGTAACCGCCCTGGAGTACCCTATATATAAGGCCCGGTCTTCACCATGCAAAGGTATGAAAAATTCCTGAGACTTTACGTTGAGAAAAGTTAGAACTCCATTAAAAGAAAAACTAACTTCATCATCGGAGGGTGTTTGGCCGGTTCGCACCGGTCACCCTTTGACTGCTTTCTTTCCTTGTAGGCCTCCGCTAGTGCTGTGGTCCACCGAAGCCGAGGTGTTCAACTAATTGATCCCATACACCATCACTACTATTACAACAACAATTGGATATTCCATATCCCTAGCTTGTTAAGCAAGACAATAGCATGCTAAGATTCAAAACAATAATTTCCTCTAACTATTGAACATTATATAGAAATATTGAGGTGATACTCAAGAAAATCAAGCCATTTTTGCTGCAAGTAGGTCAGCCGTTTCCTCTTAAATATTCACATATTCCAAAAGCAACTACAAACACCAAAAAATCTATTGGAATCAGTAAAAGCCTGAAACACAAAAATTATTGAAGTCGTGAAAATAGAGTTTTTATCTAGCCTCATTGAGTGCCCAATGGCTTACAAAGTGACCAAATCAGCACCATATTTCCTATTCAAGGTCTCGTTGAGAAACTATTTATAAAAATTGACATTGCCTCCATAAAAATATCATTGGTTGTCCATTTCTCTCACTAAATCTCACCATATCCTACTGGTTTCTTCAACTAATGTAATCCTAACCCATGCTTTTCAAGTAGATTAGTGAGAATTCATTTACCAAAAAGAAGAAATGGAGACTCAGAACCAATTGGACTTTAATTATTTGTTCTCACTCAGACTCAGCCAAGCATTTCTTCTTTAGTAGCTCACAAACAAATTATTTGGCCCCATATATGTCGGGGAAGGACAAGATGGGTCTAAAATATGAAGTGGACTTTGCTTGTTACCTTTGCTTGAACCAAATTTGAAATGCTTTAACATATTTTGAACCAAAATTTTTTTGTCTCCGAAAACCCCAAACCCAAAATTCTTGAATTCTTTAACTTAGAAATCAACCCAAGAATCGAGTGACTTACCTGAGAAATTTGATGCCTTCAATGACCTACAACAATGCCTTCAACGACCTTCTATGCCACTGTCAAAGCCCGACCTCAAATCTGCTCTTTAGGTACCTTCCATCTCTCTCTAGAATGTCCTTAATTTAAAGTTCTAACCTGTTTGGTTTCTGAAAAAATCTGAGGGAAAGTGTATTTTAATGTTAAGGAGAGTGAGACTGAGGGCCAAATTTGTTGGCTTAGAAATTTAGAGGTTATGTTGTTTATTTAAATTTTAGATTTAAGATGGGTTTAGTGGGTATTTGTGGGTTTATTTAAATTTATATTTTAGATGAGTTTAGTGGTATTAGTGGATTTATCCATTTAGACCCATCTAATTAAATTACCTAATGGGTCTTTACCCATTTAACCCAAATATTCAAATGGGTTGGGTTAAGACTTATCCAAATAAGGTGGGTTATGGATGGATTCATGGATATGGATAAAAATTGCCACCCCTACTTCCAATTATATTGCCACCTCTACCTTCATTTCTAGATGATTAGGGCTATTTCGTTCTTATAGAAAGTACAAATCAAGAGTTCGATGACTTGTTCACGAATTTAGAAAATTCTGATATACTAAGTTTTTGAGAATCTTGCTCGACTAAGGTGACCGGTGAGTGTCGAGCAAGCTTCTTTGTAGGTCTACGCCAAAGCTCTCCCTAATCATCTTGCCTAATAACTCAATTTTCACTCAACCGAGATTTTTTAAGCAACAAGTTTCACTTATTCTTTCAGTTCTTCAACCTTGATTACTCAATTTATTATAACTCAAATAAAATATATACATGGAAGTCAATACAATTACAATTGAAACTTAATTTGACACACAATTTGCCAACGATAAATGACCCTAACAATGTTTTTACACCCAGTAGATGATGATTGGAAATTCAACATTGCTATAAACACAACAAATTTTACAAATTGTTGAGGTGGTAGATTGTGATTGGTACAATATCATTTTTATTGATTAGGATAATAACTAACATTACTTTTTTTTTTTTTTTTTTGAGAAACAACTAACATTACTTTTATTATTCACTAATTGTAATTTGTCACCCCCAATAATTATTAAAATGTTGTGAACTACACTGTAGCTTCAAATTTATTGGGCTGAAATTTGGGAACAATGCTATGGTATAAGTTTGACAAAAATCAAATATAAATATTTTGAAGGAAACTGAGACCCACCAAAAGCTAAAATTTCTTCGACTTGACATAAGTGGCAGTCGGAAACATGACTAATTACTTGTATGTACATTGAACTATGAAGTCCAGGCCAATGTTCTTGGAGAAGGTAACAATACAATGAACTTCAAGCATCAATACTTCAATAATAGGTTACATGCTTTGCACTGGTTGACCTATCCTTCTTTGCAAGAACAGTTGCAAGTCAACGTACTCCACAATATTAAAAACAAAAATTCCATATAATTATTGACCAAGTACGTTTTTTGACATTGAGAGAGAGACAGAGCGAGACCACACCGTGTGTCTAAATTTATGTGAAGACCACACCATAATTATCCGCTTAAGTTTGTGTCACGTGTCATGTGTCCACTTAAGTTTTTTTAATTTTTGTGCTAAGTAAGTTTTTTTTTTTTTTGAGAAAGATGTGCTAAGTAAGTTAATGAGTGCAAAATACTAAGAATCTAATATTAATGAACTATAAAATTTATTAAAAAAAAAAAAACAATCACATATATTCAATAAAAATCACCACACAACAAATATCATCACACTCTCTATTTTATTAAAATTAGGGAAAAAATTTGATCATAAGTAGTATTAAATTTATGTAAGAAGTTTAATATGTGACTAATTACATATACTTTTTAAATAAATAATTTGACTAATTATTTATATTTTTATGATAAAAATTGTGTTTAATAACCAAAGCTCAGAAAAAATTCAATTAGATTTTAATTGAATTCTCAATTTTGGGCCATAGGTCCAATTTAATTATTAATTTTGTGCCAAGTGAATTATTAAGTGAAAAAAATCGAAGAGTAAAAATTCGATTAGATTTTGAATTGGATTTCAATTGAAGTTCAATTTTCCACCATGTGTCCATTTATTTTTTTTAAATTTTTGTGGCAAGTATTTTTTGGGTGAAAAAATCAAAGAGTTTAAATCCAATTAAATTCTAAATTATATATATATATATATATTTAAAAAATATAAGTTAATGCTATGTATAATTTGAATATCTTCTAAAAAAAAGTAGAATTATAATTATTTTTAATTATATATATATATATGTATATGCACAAGGCTACACACATGTACTTATGTTGTTCTCAGCTTCTTAGCCTAGAAATTGCCTCAAAAGACTAGAGAATATTTAGTACCTAGGCAAAGCAAAGACTTTCATGCTCTACCATTAATGTTTATTCATTAGCATCCGGACTTTGTAGATTTTGTCAATATAGCCATGGGTTCATAAGAAAAACATGAATATTTAATGAATGGTTCAGATTGATCCCTTTGTACGTGGTCCATATCCTAAGAAAATTACACTATTCAACTCTATTTTATAAATGCGCTCAATAGTGCCTGCATCTAGGAAAGAAATCTTGTATGAGATGGGCGCATGCACCCAATGTCAATGTGTGGGATCCATATATTAGTGAGACATTAGGCGCATGCACCCGTCTCACAAGATACCATCTCTTGCATCTAGACCTATAATACTTCACATAAAATAAATAAATAAAAAAAACCATAATACTTTTTCCTCAAAAAAAAAATAAAAAAATAAAAAAATAAAATAAAAAAAGAGAAGAAGAAGAAAAGACCCATTCTATTTCATTTTTTCTACCGAGTGTTTGTAGCTTTTATTGCCCCAAAAGACGGAAGACCCATCACGCTCAGTACAAAAGTCATCCCAACAAACTAATTTGTGGGCCTCTTGATTAGCAGCCCATATTACTAATGCCAACCAATACTATTTCAAGTGTACCAAACGTGCTTTTATTTTAACCAAAGTCTAGCTAAGATACAAATCATACAAGTTCATATGCAAATTCCACTATCAAAATAGCCATGACTATATCTCCCTCTAACAAGTGGTTACACTCTTTTTGAGCCCTTTTTTGGGAGAAACTTTTCCAATTAAGGATCTGTTTAGATACTACTTATTGCTGAAAATTGAAAACTGAAAATACCGTGGTAAAATAATTTTTAAATGTGTGAATAGTGTCATGAGACCCATTTTTAATGAAAATTTTATTGAAAAAAGAGGTTTGTGGGTCACGTGAATAGTGTATGGGCCACTAACAAATGCAAATGCATAACGCAAGCGTTGAAAACGCTATCCATGTTAAAGTTTTTAATAAATCACTTTATAGCTTGGGGTGATTTTACTTATTTTGTGGAATTAATCATTCATTTTCTTTATTTTATAAAGAAATGAAATTATGTATAAATAAGCAAATTATGCCATGTTATGGTTATAGGAAATTAAACAATAGACTTTTTTTACAAAGAATTAGTTAAAATATCAATTTTTTTTTTAATATAGGATAAAAATTCTACTCTAGCCTAATATAAGTGTATATGTGTGTGAAGTTCTCTCGTAGAGACTTGAATCCCGGCCTTTGCCTCTCTCCCCACATCCCACAATCACTTATACTTGTAGAGTGACCATCACACCAAGAATGTGCGGTGATTAAAATATCAAGTTTTAAATTGGTTCAATTCACACACTCAATAGACGTCTATTAAATAAAAACTAGTATGTAGCCCCGTGCTACCGCACGGGAATAGATATATTATTAATCATGAGTTTATTCATGTTTAAAATGCTTAGTTAAGTCTAAATTCATATTATTAACTAGAAAATTTTATTAATAAAACTTAGCAGTATATATATTTTACACAGAAAGATGAACCTTGGTGACAATATTTATCCAAAAGATCTATTCACGCTTTTGAGTCTTCAATCTCTATTGGTGAAACTTTAAAAGCATCGAATTTTTTAAATTTTTTTTTTTTTTAAAAAAAAAAAACCTCAGAGTTGTAGTCATTTTGTAGTTTTATGATAAGTCATTTTCTAACATGATGGGCATTTGTGTGAAGAAAAAACCTCTAAAGTTCCATGGCTGATAAAAGAAATTCTCTACAATCTCTTTTTATAGAGAGATGGGTTTATGCATGTTTTATACATCCTTCATAGTTGTATTATCACGAAGCAGGTTCAATGAATTTAGATTGGTACTACCGATTTCCAAAGCATGAGTGTTTAATGTGTTATTAATTTCATCTCATTGGCTTCTGCACATGATAGCAAAATCTATATCTATATATATAAAATAATAGGTGAAGCAGAGAGAAACTCAAATTAGAATTCCTAATTAGAGTTCTAATTTTGTGCCATGTGTCTAGAGTCTGAAATTGAAGTTGAATTTTGCATCATGTGGTTAAATAAATGCGGACTCATTCTCATTAAAACCACTTCTATGTATTGGGTCAAGTGAGTTACTGTGCTAATTAAATTGTAACAATCTTAATAAAAAAATTCCAATAGAAGGACAGGGTGGAGTGATCCACTCCAAGAAGGCGACCAAACTTGCGTAAATATAGAATAATAAATCTCTCTCCGGAAAATTTACATTGTTCATAACCTTTATCTTCACTGAAAATTTTAAAAACATAGTGAATCACATTTGCCATCCAGACATCTACAGCTGAGTCCTCTCCAATTCGCGTGAGATTCCATTGATCACTAAGTTCCTTTGCAGCCGGCAAAAAGTATCATCCATCGGTCCATAGCAGTGCTTTCTTCATTGTTATAGGTGCCAAACCTGAACAAAAAGCCAAATATAAGGATAGTGAATTTTAGGCATAATGTGCATCTAATCACATATTAGCAATTTATAACAAATGTAATGATGCAAACTTTGTAAGTGAATAGTAAACAAAACTCAGTGTCAGAACCAAGAAGAAAGCACTTTAATCCGAAACTCAGTGCAAATGTAAAGATGCAAACTTTGTAAGCAATTTATAACAAAGATGCAAATTCTAGCATTGCTATCTTTTTGGAAATTATGCAATGTAACTCACTTGACTCGATACATAGAAGTGGTTTTAATGAGAATGAGCTCACATACATTTAACCACTTGATGCAAAATTCAACTTCAATTTTAGATTCTAGACACATGGCACAAAATTGGAACTCTAATTAGGAATTCTAATATGAGTTTCTCTCTACTTCACCTGTTATGATATATATAAATTAATATAAATTCACGTAAGTTGTATCTAAAACCTATCTAAACACATCGATAAATAAATAAATAAACCCAACCTTTGATGTATTGTATTTATATGAGAATTGTAAAATTTTATAATAATAAATCTTGTAGTCAATATTTCCAAAATATTGACAATAAAATTATATGTTACTAGCCTTTATGGAAGCGCTAGGCGCATAGTTTGAAGCTCTTTTTGAGAAGTCATGAGTGGTTCGAATTTTCTACTATTGAATGAGAAGCAAGTAGTTTTAGCAATGGAGTTTATGCTTGATATGTTATGACCATTTTAAATGGTATATTTTGAACAAAATGCAAGTATTTAGTTGGTTTAAAAACATGTTAAATTACTCTTTTAACTTTTAATTTTTCTTTTTAAGAAAAATTGTCACAATTAAAATAGAGGGTTATTTTAGACCATCCATCTTTAGTGGAATAACAAAGGCCATGTCTAAATTATATCATAGCATAAAGTATTAGTAAAAAATATGTCTAAACCAAATGAACACTCCCTTCCTTTTTATTTTATTTTTCCCCTTATATCATATGATGCAATATAAATATATTAAAATAATTAAGAATATGGAACTTTTTTTTTTATCAGATATGTTCAAATTTTAAGATATAGTATCCGCTGATTCTACTATATAATTTCTTTATCATTAGGTTAGGATGCTAATTAGTTTTTTGTGTCTGAAGGGTTTATCCTGGATCTCTTATTCAACATTGATGACATGATATTAATTTTGCTAATTGAGCTAAGGGTAAACTACATATTTGGTCCTTATCCTATACATCATATTTCAATTTGATTCCTAACCTTTCAATTGTGTCAAGTTGGTCCCTAATCTTTTGGTACCGTGTCAGTTTAGTCCTTACCGCTATTTTTTGGATGAAAATTGATAACACGTCTAATAGTCAAAATAAAAAAAAATAGCTTTCGTTGATGTGACAATACACTATAATACTATTTTGACTGTTTGACATGTCATCAATTCACATCCAAGATATAAAAACATGGACTAAATTAACATGACACTAAAAGGTTAGGAACTAATTTGACACAATTGAAAGGTTAGAAACAAAAGTGAAATATGCTATAAAGGATAGGGACCAAATATGTAGTTTACTCTTGAGCTAATTAAAACCTACAATGAAATTGAAATTTATTACTTAGGACCAAACAGATTTTATGGTACAAAACCAATGTAAGAACTCCAATAAGCAAATATTGAATCTGATGAAGTAGAATTTCACCTTGTCAGTATGTTTCTCGTCAGTACGATGGATGACCTGGAGCCTGTTAGTATGTATCTCGTCAGTACAATGGACAATTTGGAGTTTGTCAGTATGTTCCTCGTCAGTACTATGGATGACCTGGAGATCCTGTACCAAAGTAAGCACTAGGTAGATAATGACACCGGTTTGTGGCTTACCAAGAATCTTCCAATGCTTAAATTAGCTTAAACTCTTTAGAAATTTGTAATCTGTAGAGTAATTTGTATGTGTGTTCAACATGCCTCACTTACTTGTCTCTCCTAACTTTATATAGCCTTTGTGTGAGTAAATGCTCAATCTACTGGCCTCCTTAACGTTGTACCACAGCTGGAGGATTTATGGCCTAATAATGACCATTTATCCTTAATCCTTTAATGTCTGTAACAACCATTAAATGCGCATAATTGGACGGCAGTAATGGCTTCGTGCTCATTTATCATTTGGACATTAAGTGGTGTTTGGAACTAATGCGCTTACGCTCGTCCATACTTTTACTCATCATTAACATAGATGGTTTGCAATATGGACAAGCATTTTATCACTATCCATCAGTTATGGTTGAGCTAAAGGGTTAAAGGGCTCATTTAATAACCATTTAATAACCATTTAACTTCCCCATTCAATGTCCTATAACCACTGTGTAATGGTCAGCTTGAGATAATTATAACAGCTGTGACCTGGTGGCTGAAAAGGTTGTATGTTCATTACACTTGTGCTATTTAAGTAAGGAATTTATATTTGAGCATTAATGTTTGCTTATGATCGTCCTTAGTAATGACGATCGTCCCTAGTAATGACAATTGTCTTAAGTAATGATGGTCGTCCTTAGTAATGACGGTCACTTTATAGACGATCATTTGACACTACTTATCAGAATCCAAACACCTTTCACTAGTAGCTGCCATTTTTTTTTCTTCTATAGAATATAGAACAGACACTTTGTCCCTTTAGTAATGGAATATTTTTTTTTTTAAAGCTTTGTCCATTTAGGAATGTAATATCCCACAAATTCATTGCCCAATTTGTCTAATGGGGAGGATTTAGGATTAAGTCCCTCTCATGCTTATTGAGGAATAAAAAGTAGGGAAAAGTTAATAAATGTCTTTAGGACATTGGTTTAAGAAATATTTTTAAAAAATATTTATGAAAAATAAAAAACAACAGATTTTTTTACAATTTTTTTATATTCCATGAAAGTAGTATCAATTTTTTTTTTAAAATAATCCCCTAACGAATGTTCTAAGAGCACCAATTAAAATCTAAAAAGAAATTATAGATCCTAATATCCTACCCTTATCTACCTAAGATCCGTTTGGATTGAACTTATTGTTGATGAAACTGAAAACTAAAAACATTATAGCAAAATAATTTTTAAATGTGTGAATAGTACCATAAGACCTATTTTTAATATTTTTTAGTGCGTGAACAGTGCTGTGAACAGTGATAAACAGTGCGTAAACAGTGATTTTTGTCCCTACACAGTAAACCCATGTGATGTTACTATTCACGCGCAGGGGAAAAAAAAAAAAAAAACTGAAAACGCAAAACGTGGACGCCACTTTCAGCTGAAACCAAACACTCACCTAAACTATTCCAAAAGAGATAGTATCTCATGGGCCTGGCACATCATCTATTTTTCTATTACAAGAAACGTGTGGGACCTCATCCTTTTATATAACGCATAGTCATGCAAGGATTTTGCAAAATATCTCTCCAACAAATGCGTGGGGCTGGGACCTCCTAATAAGCTCCTACATTTCCATCCGTTTACGAAGAAAGAGACCAACATAGAATATAAGGAGTCATGAATTTATGAACTAATGTTACATATCAATGTGATGTCGGTTCCTTTTCCCAAAAAAAAAAAGGGATGTAGGTTGATCATATGCCATTTTTATTGGGTCGATTTTTAAGAAATTCTCTCTCCAATAATTATTAGAATCTCATTCTCTCTTTTTTGTATGTGTGTTTAAGATTTTTTAAAAATAGAAAAAAAAAAACAAATAATGTCATTTTGTCTGAAAATTCTAATAGGATTGAGAGTTGATATTAATATATTACTAGTTGGGAATGTGAGATTTGAATCTTGGCTATTTTCATTAGAAATAATAATATGTAGCAACTAGCTAGCTAGTTAAGCTATAAGGTTGAGAAATTAAAAATAGTAATGAATAGAAAAGATATGACATATTTAATTATTAAACTTAAATTTAATCATCCTACACAACATAATATAAATTGTATAGGGTAAAATTTAACTCAAAACGATGTATTTATAATATATTGGGAGAATCAAGTATAGAGCTTGAAATATCCATCTTACTTAGGAATATTATAGTTAGAAGACCCAATATCTCTCCTTGTTTCGTAGAAGTTAGAACGTTCTTCGATTGTTAGCATTTTTCAGATCTATGACTCGGCTTCACCTCTTCCCCCTTCCATATATATCATGCCTGCATTTCTCTATAATCTTAAATAACTATATGTATATAGTTCGTAAAACGAAAGTACATAGAAAATAATTAAAAGATAATCAGTAACAAATTAATATAAAAATATTAATTTAAATATAATAAATTCAAAGAGTGAACTAAGAATTATGAATAAATGTAAAAATATTAATGGTATAACAATATCTATATATAAAAAGTGCGAATGCGCTATTGCACAGTAGCTACAATGCCTTTTGGTTTATTCAATTGGCATTGTAGCTACAATGCCTACAATCTTTTTTTTTTTTCAAGTAATCAGTTTGTGCTTTTTTTTTTGAGTTTATAAAAGTCGTGTGGACAAGAGAATAATATTTATTAGATTGTTTTTTTTTTTTTTTTTTTTGGAGTAAGCTGGGGCATGAGGGAGAGGAGGGAATTACTGGGTTATGAGGCTAAAGGGAGTAGCATTTTCTCGTGTGTGGGATTTTAAGATTTTAGGAGCTCAGTAAGGTCCCCACTCAACCCTTCTGTTCTAGCTCTCCCTTCATCCCAACTTTGCCTTTCTTTGTCGGGAAAGTTCATCTTAGAAACTTTCGTCCAATGTGAAAGGATACTCCTGTGATGGGGATTGATTCATTACATCAGACAAATTAAAATGATCTAACATTTTGGTTTTGTACATGCACCCTAACTTAGAAACTTTCGTCCAATGTGAAAGGATACTCCTGTGATGGGGATTGATTCATTACATCAGACAAATTAAAGTGACCTAACAATTTGGTTTTGTACATGCACCCTAACTCTCTCTTTCTTGGTCAAACCAAAAATCATTCTTTTAGTTTGTTTGTAAAATCAACAATAGTTTTCATAAGTTAAGAGTTTCGTAACTCAACTAACAATAGTCCCAAGAGAATGTTTTTTTTTTTTTTATTATTTATTTTTTTCGTTGGGTTTAAGAGGACTTGTAATTTTCTACTCATGCGGCTGCAAAATTTGCTATTAGTTCTAGTGAGTCCTTTTGGTTCAATAAGGGTCTACTAGTAGTCATAAAATCCCCCTGTAAGGTAGATTGTTTCTCTATTTCAGTAGTTTGAATAAAATTGAAATTTATCAAACAAACAAAACTCAACCGACAAATCTTAGTTTTTCTAATGGAAACATTTATGGTTCAAAACCCCTCTCCCTCTTCACTCCCATTGTTGTAATTATTGAATTATGCTATATGAAGGTATAATATATGCATTATTAATAGGCTTGCAATTAATAATTTGAATCTGCTAATTGAGGCATCATAGATGCCAAATGTATGATGTTTAATTTTCTGTACAATATAAAATATATATTCTTAAAGCTTATTTATCAATTGGAATGGCTAATTGGTACTCTGTTCATATGAAAGAATGGCTCATAAGTTTCTCATTTAGAGTCCGTTAGAGATTCGCTTATTTTGTTGAAATTGAAAACTTTTTATTGAAAATTCTGTAGATAAAAGTAAAAATTAGCTGAAATAGTATAATGAGACTTATGAATAGTATTAAAAAATGCAATAAGGCATATAACTAATAACAAAAATAAGCTAAATAATAAAATAAGCTAAATAATAAAATAAGCTGACAACTTTTATTTATGCCAAACGCACACTTAAATAGTACTATATTACCATGTATTGCATTACATGCAAAGGGAGTACTCGTATTAAGGGAATTATCATCATGATTCATGTATTGCACATGTTAGTAGAAATTGTCTCTCCCAAAGAAAAATTCTCTTTAAATTTGGAATTTCTCCTTCAAGCACGTGCAATCATGACTAAAGTTATGTTTTTAATTTCCTTCACTTTTTTCAATTTCTTGCAAGGGCACTTGTAGAACACAACTTTAGCTCATTATGACGTTGCCTACTTGCTTGCCTCCATTGTCAAGTCATGTGGCCTATTGATGTAGCCCGGATCCATCACCCATGCATGAATATTGACATGAAAAGGTGACCTTTTTCTTATGTTAATTGTGAAACCAATACTTTTGGGGGACAAAAAGATTCCTTTGTATGTATATAAATGCAAGTGGGTTATGAAAGTAAAGGACAAACCCAAAAAAATTGTGAAGTTTCTCTCGAAATTCAAGTCTAGAATTTTTCCTTTCTCGGGTTGCCTTTAGTTTTACCTAATTTCTGCGCATGATACGACATTTTTCCATTACTGCTAGAAATTCTGGCAAGTGCTGAAAAGTTAGACTGAGTTATTGGAGGGGTTTAGTTTATCTTTAATATTTTCTTGATAAATTTTTTTTAATGAAAAATTGTGACATTATTTATTAACTAAATAAAAGGTAAAAATTAAAATTCATTACTACCTGTAATTGTATAATTAAAATAAAAGGACATGTTCAGTTATAAAAAATACTGAAAGTAAGCTAAACCTTAAATCTTTTATACAACTTTCAAAGACTTTACTAGTTGAGTTAACTGGAACATACGTTAGTTTTAGATAATTAGATTATGTTTTATTGGAAAGGAAAGATTTTAATTAGTAGACAATAATTAAAATATAATAAAAGTGACGTCAACAACNTTTTTTTTTTATTTTTTTCTTTTTTCTTTTAAATATTTATGTAAGCTAACATATATATTGCTATACTGACACAATAAATTTTACAATATTTTCACAATTATTGAGGCGTCAACTTCATATAAGTCGAAATAAAATATGAAATTATGACCAACCACAACTGAAAATAAATGTTTTGTGAAAATATTGTAACACTTGTTGTGAAAGTGTGTAAAAGCTACTGTGCTTTTTGGTTTGTTCAATATGTACTTTTCATCAATTCATTGGTTTATATATATAATATATATATTTATATGAGCTGGCATATATATTATTATATTGACCCAATAATTTTTTTTTCAGCCATCGATTTGTGTTTTTTTTTCTTTTAATTATTTATATGAGCTAACATATATATTGTTATACTTACACAACAATTTTTTTTTTTTTTTCAGTCATTGGTTTTTTATTTTATTTTATTTATCTTTTAAATATTTATATGAGTTGGCATATATATTGTTATACTGACACAACAAATTTCACAATGTTTTCACAATTATTGAGGTGTCAATTTCTTATAAGTCGAAATAAAATAATAAAATATGAGATTGTAACCAACCACAGTTGAAAATAAATGTTTTGTGAAAATATTGTAATACTTGTTATATGAATATGTAAAAGCTACAGTATTTTTGGTTTCTTCAATATGTTCTATTCATCATTTCATTGTTTTTTTTTTTTTTTTTTTTTTCAGTCATTTGTTTGTGCTCTTTATTTTTATTATTATTATTATTATTATTATTATTATGAGCTGACAAATATATTGTTATACTGACACAACAAATTTTCAATATTTACACAATTATTGAGGAGTCAATTTCTTATAGGTCGAAATAAAATAATAAAACATGAGACTATGACCAACCATAATTGAAAATAAATGTTTTGTAAAAAAGTTATAACACTTGTTGTTATCACAATATTTTCACAATTGTTGAGATCTCAGTTTCTTATAAATCAAATAAAAAAATGTTAAGTCCACAACATTTTCACACTAATTTCACAACAAATCATAGGTAAGCTACTATTGATGGATAAAAAAAGTGTTATTAGTTGTGGGTCTATTTTAAAATCAATAACAACTTGCTATCTAGAATTTGTTATGAAAGTATTATGGAGATAGCGTTTCTATAAAATAAATAATAATATATCAGACCGAAACTTACCACGGTTGAAAATAAATGTTTTGTGAAAATATTGTGACATTTTGTTGTATTCCTAAACTTCTTTTTTGGTATAGTCAAATTTGGTGAGCAAAAATTCACTATTTCACACACAATTTTCTTCTGTTCATTTTTTGCTACTTGTTGTTGTTGTTGGTGGATTTTTTTTTTTTTTAATGCATTGTTTAAAGTGGTTGTCCCAATTAAAACCCAATAACAATTTACCACCAAAGATTTGTTATGAGAATGTTGTGGATATAGAATTATTCTAAAATAAAATTATAAAATATCATACCAAGGCCCACCATAGCTAAGAAAAAGGTATTGAGAAAATATTGTGACATTTATTGTGTTCCTTACTTTTTTTAGCCAATTTGTTGAGCCAAAATTCATAGTTTTATGGATAGGTTTCTTGGGCTGACTTTTTTTAACACACTATTTAAAGAAAAAAAAAAAACACATATTTTTACCAACAAAAAAGAATTATGGAAAAAAGTATTTTCCCCCTTTATGTTTGGGGTTGCTTCATCCCCCCAACTTTAAAATTGAATAATTTCCATCTTATATATTTGTAGACAAGTATATAGTCCTTGTTGTTACTCTCTTAGTTAAACCCTAACAGAATCTTATGGTTCCAAGAAAATTTCATTGTGCAATATTAAAATGTCTCACTAAATTTTAATGTCCCAAAAATTTTCTTCGCTTATTTTGAGTTTCATGTGTTAGTCATACTTACAACGTAAAAATGGTGATGTATGGTATTCTATATGTTACCTAGAGAACACTAATTTATTAGTGGTTTAAATTTTCTAAATTTATAATTTTATTTAATAGAAACTTCAATGACATATGTCTTTTGTTATTTTGTTCTTTTTTTTTTTTCTTTCTTAAAAATGTGTTCATTAAAATTAAGCAAGCTAAGTATTGTAGTTAGGTTCATAAAATAAAATGATAAAGAATGAAGTATGAATAACAAAATATTCATTGCAAATGATTATAGGTATTTAATTTGATAAAGAGTTTTAATTGTAGCATATTTATTGCGAAAATTTAAATATTGTGACAATGTTTTATCAAAATTTAATTGTTTATTGTTGGCAGATGACGACATTTGTTATCATTCTTAGTATAATTTTTTTGTGAGTAGATACTGTCTTTAGTAAATAAGTTCTAAGAAATTAAAAAGTACTTTGTATCAAATGTTATCACGTCATCCGTATTAAAATCCAATAAACAAGAAACTTGTTTCCAAAATAACTACCCACTAACACATGTATTTCAATTATTAGTGGGTTAGTTATTTTTTGTTGACATATCTTACACTTATTAGATGTTGATACCGCTGATATGGTATCATTTGATACCAAATACCTTCTCCTAAAAAATTTTCATACTATACAGATAGCCATATGTTAAAGAACTATTCTAAATTTAAATACATGGTTTGATACTACTTTAAAAAATAATTCTATCTTGAATTTTCTCACCCAAGAGAGCAGCACATGCCTTGCACGTGCAACCCTTACTAGTATTTGAAAAGTTTCAAAAGTATAGGTGCACCTTCTACCTTGTTTTATTTAAGAGTTCTTGTTGTTGTGCTCAAAGGTTTAAAACTCATTTATTGCCAATAAAAAAAAAAAAAAAAAAACCCATTAATGTGTTATTATTATTATTATTATTATTTAAGAATAAAGGTAATATATCACTTGTCTACACATTTGGTTTTTTTTTTTTTTTTTGGTGTTGGGGGGTGGGGGGGGGGGGGGAGATTACAATTTATCCCTTAATTGGTACATTTAAATCCTTAAATTCTGGACTAAAATGACCTTGTTAAGATTTCATTTAAATTAATAGAGTTTTTTAATTTTGTAAAAAAATTATTTATTCCTTGTGATTTAGTCATGTCATAGTATAATTGCACAAACTTTTTGATTGTTACATTTTCACCCATAAAAATTGGATTAAAATAAACTTTGAAACATTATTTTAGTTGGAACTTTAATGATTTAATTTTCTTATAACCCATAGGAGGAGTTTATGCTCTAAATTACAATTGGACCAAAAATGATAAGAAATAAAATATAATTTACCTTTTTGTTTCTACTTTTTATTTTTATTTTTTAGCCCAGTAAAAAGGTTATAGAAAGTTCATTGAGGAAATCGTGTGGACAAGAATAATATTTATTAGATTGTTTTTTTTTTTTTTTTTTTTGGGAGTAAGCTGGGGCATGAGGGAGAGGAGGGAATTACTGGGTTATGAGGCTAAAGGGAGTAGCATTTTCTCGTGTGTGGGATTTTAAGATTTTAGGAGCTCAGTAAGGTCCCCACTCAACCCTTCTGTTCTAGCTCTCCCTTCATCCCAACTTTGCCTTTCTTTGTCGGGAAAGTTCATCTTAGAAACTTTCGTCCAATGTGAAAGGATACTCCTGTGATGGGGATTGATTCATTACATCAGACAAATTAAAATGATCTAACATTTTGGTTTTGTACATGCACCCTAACTTAGAAACTTTCGTCCAATGTGAAAGGATACTCCTGTGATGGGGATTGATTCATTACATCAGACAAATTAAAGTGACCTAACAATTTGGTTTTGTACATGCACCCTAACTCTCTCTTTCTTGGTCAAACCAAAAATCATTCTTTTAGTTTGTTTGTAAAATCAACAATAGTTTTCATAAGTTAAGAGTTTCGTAACTCAACTAACAATAGTCCCAAGAGAATGTTTTTTATTTTATTTATTTATTTTTTTCGTTGGGTTTAAGAGGACTTGTAATTTTCTACTCATGCGGCTGCAAAATTTGCTATTAGTTCTAGTGAGTCCTTTTGGTTCAATAAGGGTCTACTAGTAGTCATAAAATCCCCCTGTAAGGTAGATTGTTTCTCTATTTCAGTAGTTTGAATAAAATTGAAATTTATCAAACAAACAAAACTCAACCGACAAATCTTAGTTTTTCTAATGGAAACATTTATGGTTCAAAACCCCTCTCCCTCTTCACTCCCATTGTTGTAATTATTGAATTATGCTATATGAAGGTATAATATATGCATTATTAATAGGTCTTGCAATTAATAATTTGAATCTGCTAATTGAGGCATCATAGATGCCAAATGTATGATGTTTAATTTTCTGTACATATATAAAATATATATTCTTAAAGCTTATTTATCAATTGGAATGGCTAATTGGTACTCTGTTCATATGAAAGAATGGCTCATAAGTTTCTCATTTAGAGTCCGTTAGAGATTCGCTTATTTTGTTGAAATTGAAAACTTTTTATTGAAAATTCTGTAGATAAAAGTAAAAATTAGCTGAAATAGTATAATGAGACTTATGAATAGTATTAAAAAATGCAATAAGGCATATAACTAATAACAAAAATAAGCTAAATAATAAAATAAGCTAAATAATAAAATAAGCTGACAACTTTTATTTATGCCAAACGCACACTTAAATAGTACTATATTACCATGTATTGCATTACATGCAAAGGGAGTACTCGTATTAAGGGAATTATCATCATGATTCATGTATTGCACATGTTAGTAGAAATTGTCTCTCCCAAAGAAAAATTCTCTTTAAATTTGGAATTTCTCCTTCAAGCACGTGCAATCATGACTAAAGTTATGTTTTTAATTTCCTTCACTTTTTTCAATTTCTTGCAAGGGCACTTGTAGAACACAACTTTAGCTCATTATGACGTTGCCTACTTGCTTGCCTCCATTGTCAAGTCATGTGGCCTATTGATGTAGCCCGGATCCATCACCCATGCATGAATATTGACATGAAAAGGTGACCTTTTTCTTATGTTAATTGTGAAACCAATACTTTTGGGGGACAAAAAGATTCCTTTGTATGTATATAAATGCAAGTGGGTTATGAAAGTAAAGGACAAACCCAAAAAAATTGTGAAGTTTCTCTCGAAATTCAAGTCTAGAATTTTTCCTTTCTCGGGTTGCCTTTAGTTTTACCTAATTTTCTGCGCATGATACGACATTTTTCCATTACTGCTAGAAATTCTGGCAAGTGCTGAAAAGTTAGACTGAGTTATTGGAGGGGTTTAGTTTATCTTTAATATTTTCTTGATAAATTTTTTTAATGAAAAATTGTGACATTATTTATTAACTAAATAAAAGGTAAAAATTAAAATTCATTACTACCTGTAATTGTATAATTAAAATAAAAGGACATGTTCAGTTATAAAAAAAGTGACGTCAACAACAATCTCGTATAAAAATGTAGATATACTACTTAAAAAAAAAAAAAAAAAAAAAGAAGCTATTATTAGTGACATTTTCTTTAGTGTTTCATGTACATAGTTTGAATTTTACCTCTCTTTTTCTTGCTATTTACTTATCTAAAACTATAAAAATAAATAAATAAATAAAAAGGTCGACTTTTATTGGTTTTACCGTTTTAGTCATATATTCCGGCAGTGTTTTTGACATCGTTGGCTAGACCTGATGATATGAGTCAATGGAGTCAACAAACAGATGTTCTTGTGACATGAAAAGCAATTAAGATCCCTAGCTAGGAAGATGAAATTATAGTATTGCTTAAATTCAAAAGGTCCGTAGTTTAAAACTTTCAGTGGGAATATTGTTGACATTGGCTTGAATGTCACCCTATACTGCAGTTCCAAAAGAATTGGGAAGGGTTATAGAATGTTTTTTGAGGTAAAGTAATCCATGCTCTCTTCTATTATACCAAGAAAGATGTTATGCAAATAGCACTTTAAGACTCAAATCAATAATAGTAAATAAGCGAAAATTAAATAACAAGCACATATAAAGAACACAAGAATACAATAGCACACAAGAACACTTTCAAAAAACTAAAATCCCAATACACCCTAACTCTCTCTCACCCACAAGACAAGAAAATACTATTCTTCTTCTTATGCGGCTGCTGCTAGGTTTTTAGGACTTCTCTTATTCACGCGGCTGCCCTTAATACAATATGTATATATATATATATATATGTCAAAGTCGGCTAAAAAGGTTTTCCTATTACTGCTTGTATTTGGTGTATAAGACCAAATTGGGCTTGGTAATTCAAGCCACACGGGGCCCACTTCAACAAAAGAAAAAAAAAAAAATCCATTTCACCTAATTAACTGGATCACCCCCATTAGGAATGAAAATATTTTCTTACGCTATACCTCATGTAAAAATTACACCTTTTACTCAAGTGTAGTATTTCAGATTTTCAAATTCAATTCAATTATGTGATTGTATCAATCATTAAACCACATGGTTAAATCTAATTGTCCTTTAATAAATATAATTTTTTTTTTGGTTAATTTGATCAATATAACCATATAAAATTGCCTTAACCAGGCCACGTAACCCAATTCAATCCCTTCATTTTGGGTTTAATTGGTTTTTAAAGCTATTATGGGTTGAGTTATGGCCTGTTTGGATGGAGGGGGAGAGGAAAGGGAGTAGAGTAGAGTAGAGTAGAGTTAGCTAAAAACAAGCTAATTTTGTTCTAAATCTACTCTAGGCTACTTTTTCTTCCTTTCCATTAATCCAAACAGACTATTAGAGATTTCACAATTTGAAGAAGTCGGTTAAGTTGAAAAACACCCAAATCCAAGCCAATCCGACTTATATACACCCTTAATAAGGACATTATCAATGTGCTTCTTTTTATTAAAGGGAAATGAATAATAATAACAATAATAATAATAATAAACTGTAGCTTGTGTTGTTACCTTGTTGGTGATACGTGGGCCAGTTGCAACTTTAATTCTCATATAAAAAGCAAAGACAATTGTACATGTCAAGTATGAAAAGTTCTCTGTTTTTCTTAAGAGAAAATAAAGGGAGATCACCCATGTACTGCCAATTATTTGTAGTAGCAGTGCTCTTGCTCTATCAAACTTTCTTCTTTATATAATTTTCATTATGCAATTCCAAACCGATTCATCGTTTGGTGCTAACAAAGTTAATATATATCATTAACTACAGAAAGTCTTAATCCCATTGGACCACATGCAGTACCTATGTGACAAGCTACAACGTTGACAAAAGCCTGTACCCTTCCCATGCAATTTCCTTGTCCTTCCCAAAATTACTGTATATTCTCTATGATGAAAATTGTCAAACACTTTCCTTGTTTGTTAGTCCAAACCATTTCACCTTCATGAGTTCCTATATGAAGGCACGTTTTTTAGGTGCTCCATATCACAACCTTCTCTCTCTCTCTCATACACATTTGACACAGTTTGAAGATGGATCAAAGGAAAGTGGCCAACATCATCATCCAATTTGAAGAGCTAAAAGTGAAGGCGAAAAAGTGCAACAGAGAACGAGTCCTGCCTCCCAAGAGGGGATGTATCAAGCGCCGGATTTTCTCATGCTTGATCCACAAGTTAATGAAGATTACTCGTGGAAACGTTTGATTTTCCAGAAGCATTCATCAAGATCTTAGTTTAGCTACCTATATCTATCTTAATGACTTGAATATTACTGTCATGTCATTCCTTCTTACTCTTGTTCTTGTTCCCACTAGCCATGATTGCTGTATTGTAATTACACCATTTGAAGATATGTTGTAATTTTAGCGTCAAATAAGTAAAGGAACTCTTGAACCATGATTATCACTTTGTAATGAGATGGGTATGATTGTATCTAGTGTCTATTTCAAAACAGTATTACTTTTTAGTTGATCTTTCTGTCTACTGTTTTTAAAATTTTCATTTTTTATAGATGCAAATATATACTTTAACCAACTTAAATTTTTTTTTTTTTTTTTTTTTTTTTTTTTTTTCTACATCATTAGTCGAAAATAAATTTTAATGGCCACAAAGTTTCTATTTTATTAAGCATCTAGTTTTGTTAAAATCCAACAAGTTAGCAGCAACCAAGAGCAAGATTAACATCAACATTGATGATTTAATTAATAAATAAATAGCAAGAAGTTACAATATTGCAGCACCTTGAATGAGCTACATTTACCCATGGTAGATAATCAAACATGTGTGAAAGACACCCTAATTTGGATTATAGTTAGTCTTGACAAAATTGAACTTGAACTCGGTAATTGGCTCAACCCAAAGGGTAAAAATATGGGCATGTGTAGGGATATTTTGGACCTGTGAGAGAACATATCAAGTCGGGTCAACCTACGGGTCACATGGATTAACCTATATTTCTAAGTGCTTTTTTCGCTTTTCTTTTTCTTGGTTTGGATTTCTAAATTCTAACACTATCTAAAAATGTTTTCATGACACTTTCATTTCTTACTGTTTTCTTTTTCTTTTTTTCTTCTTTTAAGTTCTTCTCCTCTTAGACATTCATAGACTTTCTTACGAGGTCGGGACTTGAAGATTTAAATTTTTTTTTTTACTCATATGGTATAAACTTGAAAATTTATATAGTATGCTATATAACTTTTATATTTGAGTGTTTGTTTATTTTTTTCTCTTTTGTGTATTGAAAATAAAACAAAGACAATATTTTCAATTTATATTTATATTTATATTTATTATCATGCTGACTCAATTCTAAAAAAGATCGATTAAGACTTTACAAACATTTACATTTAGGATGATCTGTTAACTCAAACTTGATCAGGTTTGAACCCATTTGTGAAACGCGAGACCGATTGTCACAATAACCATGCAATTTGTTTGTTGACTTTAACTAATAAAATACCAATAATAAGTCACAGTGTAATTCAATTGTATGTGACCTTTCATTCTGTGTTTGATTGAGAACTTTCCCAAATGACCGAAGTCATGGAATTGGAGACACACGTGCGCCGGATGCAATTTACAAAAATATGATGACTTCTTTAGAAAGAAGCTGATTGTGATGATTATTATTATTTACTTATGCATTTCTTCTAGATAACATGCTGTCTTGTTACCTTTTTTTCTATTCTTTGTTTTGAGAGAGAGAGAGAGAGAGAGAGAGAGAGAGAGAGAGAAACTGTCTTGTTACTATTAAATCTCAAGCATCGTTTTTTGTTGATTATTTTGTACTAAAAGTGAGCTAACGTATAATTATCTTTGGAAAAAAAAAAGTAAAAAAGAAAAGCTCTACATAAAAAAATAAAATAAAAACTAAATGAATAAACTAATGACCATAGAGGCTTAGGGGATGTTTGGTTTTTGTGTTTTTATCACACATAACTTTGTTTTCATCACCCACAACTCAAAATATGTGGGTCTCACGGCTGAGAAGTCTGTTTGGTATTGTTTTCAGTTTTTGTTTCCATCACTCAATTCTTTGATTTTTGAGTGATAAGTCATGAAAACTAAAAACACATTTTAGGTGTTTTCGGTTTTCGAAACTCAATTTTCAATGGCATTTTTGTAATTAAACACACACTGAAGGACCCACGGTCAAAGCAACAGTCACAACTTTTGACCTTTTTTTTCACTAGGTTCAGTGAGTTTGGGTGGTCTTCTTCTTCTTCTTCTTCTTCTTTTTCCTTTCACACCGGTCTTCTTCTTCTTCTTCTTTTCTTTTCCCTTTCACGCTGGGTCTAGTTTGGTCTTCTTCATCATTTTTTTTTTTTTTATTCCTTTTCACTGGGTTTCTAGGTTCTCTTCTTCTTCTTCTTCTTCTTCTTCTCCTTCTTTTCCCTTCTTCTTTTTCTTTCTTTCTTTCTTCACTTCTCACGATCTTTTCTCTAACATACTAACACACAAACACAAACCCACAAACATGTTCATCCACACAACAGAGGTATCTACAAGCACCAGGAGAAAAAAAAAAAAAAGCAATAAAGCGCAAGCAACAGAGACAAAGCAAGGGGTAGGAACAACAATAGAAAAAAACAGAGTGCAACCAATAGAAAAAAACGAAGGGGAGAGGCAGAGAAAAAAACAGAGCACAACCATGACGCTGGGTGACAGTGGCGATCAATGTTGCAAGTCCAGACTGTGATTTCCGTCGCTGAGTTTGTGGAGGGGTTTGGGAGAAAAGCAGGGGAAAAATGAAGAAAAAATCACAGAAAAACGAAGGGAGAAAAATATGGGAAAAATGAAGAGAAAATCACAGAAAAATGAAAGGGAGAGGCAGTGAAAGTTGAGAGCAAGGGGAAAAAAAAAAGAAAGAAAAAAAAGAAAGAGGAAAGTCTTATGACATGGGTCAGTGTTTGGGTCCCTTTTTATAGATTTTTTGGTTGAAACCATAACTGAGTGATATGTGCCAAACGGGTGGGTGTACGAAATTGGGTTATTTTAAGTGATAAAAAAAAAAAAAAAAAAAAAAAAAAAAAAACCCAAACAGCCCCTTAGTCCTTGGCGATGGGAATTTATGGTAGCTAGGTATGAAAAGTTTTAAGTAATTAAATATTGGATTCCTAGCTAGTTCCTATGTCACCCAAAATATATTATATTATATTATATTATATTATATTATATTGTGAATCAATCTTTTATTTATTTTTTTGGTATTTTAAGCATAAAAAAAGTATGAAAGAATTATAAATACACATATGAGAGAAGTATTTATTATAACATTGGAACATACTTGATCAATCACTAATTTAATCATCACTTTTGCCAATAATGTTTAAATAAACTAACTAAATACATCAAATGAAAATTTAGTTATAATATCAAAATTCAAATTAATTAGTCAAACTCAGAAAGTAATAATACATGATACATAAGTCAAAAAAAACTTTCCTTGTCATATTTATCATCTTTGCTAATCACTTCATCCGCATAGACCAAATCGATATCACTGACATCTCTTTTTATTACAAAATCATCTTTTCATCATTTTATTACAAAATCATCTTATCACTGACATCTCTTTTTATTCTCTATTTTCTTATAGGGTTGGCAATTTACGCTTGATTCACGAGTACCCAGCCCAGCCCGATAAAGAATAGGGTCAGGTCCGAATTTTTACCAAACCCGACCCAAGCCCAAAACCAACCCGAACCCGGACCTGACCCAGTTACATAAGAAATTACTTAAATACCCTATATATATATATATATATATATATATATATATATATATATATATATATATATATATATATGTTATATAGTTATAAACCAACCCTAACCTAATTCATTTCATTTTTCCTCTCATTCAGCCACCCCCCCCTTCTCTCTCTCAAGCTCTCAAATCTCAATCTCAGTAGCACCTCTCTCTCTCTCTCTCTCTCTCTCTCTCTCTCTCTCTCACTCAACCTTACGGCCCCATGGCCTTATTCAACCTCATTATGTTTGCTCTGTTCGTTTAGCCTCACGCCCGTGATTTTTCTTTTTCCTTTTTTGGTTCATTTCGTCTTTCATTGTTTTTTTTTTCTTTGTTTGTGCTCTTGATTTCTGTGTTTGTGTTTTTGATTTTGAAAAGGAAAATCATAAATCTAAAATTTTTGTATTTGTGTTAGGGTTTCTGTGTTTGTGTTTGTGATTTTGAAACGGAAAATCTGAAATTTTTGTGTTTGTGTTAGGGTTTTAATGTTTGCGTTTGTAATTTTGAAAGGAAAAATATGAAATTTTTGTGTTTGTGAAATCTGTGTTTGTGTTTGTGTTTGTGTTAGGATTTGTGTTGTTTATTGTGATTTTGGAAGGGAAAATTTGAAAATTTTGTGTTTATGAAATTTGTGTTTGTATTTGTGTTAGGATTTGTGATTTTGAAAGGGAAATTCATAGATCTGAAACTTGTGTTTTAGATATCTGTGTTTGTGTTTGTGTTGTGATTTGAGGCTAGGCATGATGGGAGGGGGCCCGTGGAGCCTGCGAGGCGGGTTTGGGTTGGAAAAAAAACCTGTTTATTAAACGGGGCGGGTTTAGGTAACGGGTTCAGGCTCACAGGTCGGGTTCGAGCATAAAGAAACCTGGCCTGAATTAGACCCATTGCCATTCCTATTTTCTTATTCACCATCTCTAACATTCACTATTTATTCATGTTATTCTATTTCAATAACTTTTTCTTTACTTTATTGTGAAGGTTAAATTTATTTTTGGACCTATAACAACAATACTTTTATTTTTATTTATTATTGTTTTTACAGTATAAAAAAGAAATTTACACTTTCAGATACACTTTGTCCCCCTTTCTTTTGGAGAGAGAGAATGAGGAAAAAAAAAAAAAACTTGAGGACCTATTATTTTAGTGTTCTCAATTGAGTAGCTCCATAATTTTGTTGCAAAGCAAAAAAATTTAACAATAACTCAATCTAAACTCACATATTTATGCATATATATAAATAAAAAAAAAAAAACATACAATTTATACTATACGATTCAATACTTTTATAGTTTGATTGGATATAAACTAACAAATCCTAGCCAAAATAAGAAGGAAAACGAAAAAAACAAGGACAACTAACATAAACTTTACAAATTAGCTAGTATACTTTAGTTTTGGGGTTATTTTTCTCCAACTTATTATGTGACAGTTGATAAGACTATTCGTATATAATTTTATTCACATTATTTTTTTAATGAGAGTCATGACATATTATACAAATGAACACTTTTATAAATCATAGTGGGTTATAAATTACAATAGTTTTTATTACTATTACTATTATTATTATTATTTATAAATTCGGAACTTGCCTTAGATTCCTAGTATGGACGGAATGGGGAGAGATATCTAGACGAATTTAAACACAGCGCCAAGGTGGTTCCCACTGACCCGGCCCCACAAGACAACACCCAACAGAAAAAACTAAAATAAAGAAGAACAAATAACGTGTGCAAATTACAATGGTACTCCGAATGCGTAGACAGCACGCTCAGGTGCTCAGCTACGTGTCCTGCTACTGGCCAAACGTTGGTACTCTTCTAGTAACGAGACAGCACCCTTTAGAATATTGTTAGCATGATAGCAGTGTGAATCATGAGAGTCAATACCGTATTAGAGATTGTATCAGTTTGATTAAGGTACGATATATTTTGGATATCGGTTAATACTAGTGTACTGTTTTAGGTTTACCTCTATTTTTATATTTATAAATAATATATATATATATATATATATGTATATATGTATGTGTGTGTATATATATATTATAATAAATATAAAAGTTTAGCACAAAACATTTCCTCAATTCAGAACTAATTATTCATGGTTTTAGACTTTAGTATCAATTAAAAGAAAAAAGAAACACAATATAAAAAATAGAAAGTTTAAAAGTTACCATTGCATACTAAGAAAACAAATAATACTAATAAGTTTATGTAAATAAGTTACCATTCTGCTCTAACAAAAATTCAAAAATTACAAAACTTAAAAAAAAGAAAAAAACTTTTTTCTATACCGGCCGGTACGCCCAGTATTGCCCGAAATTGGCTGGTACGGCCAGTATTTTTTCCGATACGAAACAGGGAGGTTATATGTACCTGTTTGCTTGCCAGTACGGTATATTCCGGTGGTACTGGCCGGTATGGTACAGAATTGACTCCCTTGTTGTGAATACACACTATGTGTGTTCACTGTACTTCCAGCCGGCAGTCGGGCAAATAATATTGTCCCATGTTTAAATATATTCTTCGCCCCACAAAATTGTGAGAAATTCTCAAGAAGGAAATTATTGAAAGAGAGAAATTCAGAGCAATATTATTCATCTGCGAGTATCCTATGACATTAATCTTCTGCTGCGGCTCAAATTTGGGATATCATGCCATACTATATGTAATGTTGGTAACTGCTTAAGTCAATTACTATATTTCCTAGAATAACATAAACAACTATTATTATTAGATACATTAGAGCAAGTGAGCTCCAGTTAATTCAATTGGTAAAGTTTTTGATGATTGAATAAGATATTAATTTGGAGTTTATTCCTCCCACTTACACCAAAAACAGGGATTCCGATCCTTTAGAATTCCTAGAGTATTCTATTAATAAATTTCCTTAAATTCTAACCATACTTTAATTATTTCATTGTTTAGATTTTGCCAAAATTTCACTAACAATAAGATTATTAGTGGAATATTGACATGGCAAAATCTAGATCATTAAATCATTAAAGAATGGTTAAGATTTAAGAAAATTTATTTAGTAGAGTACCTTAGAAAATCTAAAAATTTGAATCCTAGAAACAGATTAGTGTTGGTCTGATATATATATATATATATATAATAGCATTCTTGTATAAAATTATTTATGTTTTAATGGTTTTTTTTTTTTTCAAAATTGGTAAATTTTTATACTTGAATTTTATTTATTTCTTCCCTTTTTTTTTTTTTTTTTTTTTGATGGGATTTCTTTCCTTGTTAGTTATTAATCAAGTGATTTAAGATGTCACGATGCCATCCATCCATTCGAAGCTGTAGGGGAGAAACCCTCATCGTTCCAGCACCATTGGGTCAGGGCCAAGTAGGTCCAACTGCTCAGGGCCTGGCTTGATTTCGCAACCCCATAACAATCTTGGAGGGTTCCTTCCAACTGAGTCCATGTTAACTACATTGCTTGAGATGACCAAACACCAAATGGGATTCAAATCACGCATCAAGCTATTGGGCTGAGGAATTTCTCCAAAAAAAAAAAAAAAAAGGAAGGCTACCGGACTTGGGACAAAATACCATAAGTCATAGTTTTTAAACCTTACCAAATGTTAACTAAGTCTAAATGTTGGGTCATTAGCTCAGTTAGTGGGTCACAAGTTGTACCATATTGTTAAATAATAAAAAATCAAATAAATATAAAATTAATTTTGAGATGTCATAAAATATATATATATATATATATGAACGGTTTTAAATCCCTTAAAACAACTAGATTAACCTAGTTAATTAGCCAAGTGATTAACTTAGTCAATTTCAGCAATTCTAGGTTATCACAAACACACAATCATATCAAAAGTATAAAGTAGCGGAAATATAAAAGACACAATGATATGATGACCTAGGAAACCACACGGTAAAAACTTGGGGAAGATTTGACCTAGCTATCCTCAAGGTAAACTTGAATCCACTATGCGAAAGAATCGAAGTTCATACAAAAGGACTTACAAGCTCCCCGCTTGACTTCCTAATGCTACCCATCAGTAGAACTTACTGACACGACTATGTGCAAACTCCGAATCCACGGACTCCTTCTTTCTTAGATTCTCCAATCAGCTACAAGCACCCACGCTTGATAATCTTTAAACTTCAATGGTAGCAACCGAATTGATCATCAAGATGTTGAAGTAATCTCTACCTTGAAAACCCTAAACTTTGTGTAAAGGAAAGCTCCTCTAGATCTCACAAGAAATTTACACAAAACAGCAAAGTATGAGCAACAACTCAATTGGAGCAACTCTAAAAATGTGGCTAGGGTTTTTAAAAAACAGAAAACCCATAACGTTTAATGAGTTAGGGCTGAGTTGGAATATTCTGCAGAAAAACATTCTGCCCGAGATTCGATCAATCGAGTCTTTCCTTCGATCGATTGAGCCAGGCCGACGTGCACCAATGCATCTGCAGCCACTCGATTCCAACTTTACATGAAAGACTCAACTTTGAGCAAGTCTAAATAAGACAAAACAAACTGTTTTGATCATGGTTTGCCAACAATACAAATTAGAGTTTTAAATACATAAAATCCTAAATCTTTAGAACCTAACAATATATATGAAAATTGAAAAAAGAAAAAGAAAAAGAAAATAGGCATGCCTAAATTATTAATTAAAATTAAGTCTAAAATACAAGCCATCTAATATATTTCAAACTCAAGGTTTCACAAATAGCAGTAATAGAAAATATAAAATAACAGGAGGTTATAAATTGTAGACAAGTATTTGCTAAATAAAATCTTACTATATTATATTTCTTAAAAAAAAAAAAAATACTTAGAAGAGTAGAAAAATAAAGGTTGAGTAATAGTTAAGGGAAGGAAACTATATGAACTTCTATTTATATTGTTAAACTATTGAAAAAATTACTTTTATTTTTTTGAGAATCTTCTCTTCAACACTTTTAAATTAATTAATTTATTTTTAAAATTTATTTTAAGGAATCAAATTAGATGCTTAATCTTTACGTACATAGACTAATCACTTAATTTGATTTTCAGTAACTATAAATTGGTTGTTTACAATTGTTTATTTATTTTTAGTTTTTTACAATTTTAATAGATTTTGTATAACAATTACTGTTGTTTATATATAATTATATATTTAATTTATTGTCTTTTAATCTTGTCTCACTTGAACTAAAATCGATCCGGCTCCGTCACTAATTAGGGGATGATGTGATGTCAGTTCTCTCTCCTAAATTTGACAGGAAATTATTCAAAAACTGTCATTCACAAACCATATAAATGTCTGAGCCATTATCGAAGGTAGGCACAGTTGCACACCCATAAGCTGTTACTACCCTATTTCTCTTTGAAAATCTTTCTACTCTGTTTACAAACTCAGGTGTAATAGTAGCTTTGTCCCATCTGGTTGGTCTCTTACCCATTTAGGAAACTGTTCTCTTTTATATTTCTTTGGCTGATCAGGAGCTCTTAGGTGGTCCAAATATTTTCCTCAGCTTATTAGGGTCCTTCTTGAGAGCCCACTTACAAATGAATAGATTTTTAAATCTTAAAACTCTTGCTTTTGGTGATTCTCTCAATATTCTAGCTTTAAAATATTAATCATACATGTCAATTGTCAATCCTAGAATGTTCTTCATTTCTTGATATCGCTTGTAATGAATTGATTTCACAGGCGACAAACCAGGATATCACATAATTGCATGTAGTAGTGCTCTTTCTTTTCCTAAACCCACAAACACAATGTATCTTCTATAGGTAGTCTTCCCTATGTATATATAATATTACCAATCCTAGGACTTTTGAACTTTGAAACTGAATCAGAAAATACTCCCTGGACCCCAGATAAGACCTTTGTGGCTTCCATACAACTTCCTTTGCAAATCTATTTTTGTTTCTTTTCTTTTCCGAATTGTCAAACACGTCCAATAATGTACCAAGTTGACACTTTTGTCACTCCAAATCATATATATATAGGTGGAAGCAAATCTGAGATAAGTACTTTATATCTATCCTCAACTTCTTTTCCTCTCTCTGTATCTCTCATCCTCTGATTCTATCTTTTTCACATACACAAATTTAGCTTAGCTTGATTTTTCAAGATGGATCAAAGGAAAGTGGCCAATATCAAGTTCCAATTACCACAAGATTTAGGAGGGAAGGAGGCAAAAGGGTGCAACAGAGAGCGAGTCTTGCCTCCGAGGAGAGGACTTATCAAGCGTCGGATTCTCTCATGCCTTGTCCGAAAATTCATGAAGATCATCAACTGTGGAAGCGTTAATTCATCATGATATCTTCAGATTATCATATGTTCATACTAGCTATAATTATAATGTTACTGTTTTTGTTCTTGTTTTTTTGTTGACACTATCCATTGATGACACTACCAACTATCCATTGATGACACATCCTTTGTTGTCACAATCATATGTTCCTACTGTTTTTGTTGTCATTATTGTATCATCTTTATCTTTTTGAAGATACTGAAATTGTAAGTTTCAAATTAGTAAGGAATTCTAAAACAATGACTATCACTGATCACATCGTAATAATTATTTGACATTTTCTGTACCATCTGATAGATGTGATTGTAATCAAATGAATTATTTGACTTTTTCTAAACCACCACAAAGGTGCCTAAGAAGAACAAGGAGTCAAACGGCAGCCAAGAGCATCGTTAAGATCATTAAAAAAAAAAAGGGTTAAAAGAGTTAAGGCATTTTTCCATTTTTCCGTAAAACATTCCTTAAAAAAGTTTACTAGCTTATGCTCTAAAGGCATGCGTTAGGAAATTCTTTAAAAAATTATAGGTATACAATTACATCATGTCTATTTGATTTCAATGTGTTTTTTTATGTTTCTAACTAGTTTATCCATATTTCTTCTAGGCTGCTTTGAGCTTCCTCATTCATAGCAGGTTTACTTCTGATCCTAGCTAATTAGCTTTGAAATCTAGATTTTGTCCTAAATCAAGGACTGGATGGATTGACCTTAATGAGTCATGCTCTATTATTTATTATTAGATCAAGACAACAATTGACTTTATGATATAGACATAGAAACTTATAATATTTGAGCTAAACAATATTTTACTAAACGAATAAACAACCTTTCAACCAAAATTAAGTTGCATCCAAACTCAGAAGCAAATATTTATAATGTGTAAATAAAGCAAAAAGTCGTTGACCATTTAACTTATGTTAGCCCTGCATTGTGTTTCTTGACTTTAACTATCCTTGGTGCAAGTACAATATAATTTACTTGTACGTGACCTCTCAGACCTAGACAGATACTTAATTCGGAACTTTCCTAATGCCCAACTCATATTGAAACACGTGCGTAAGACGCCATTATAGTTTTTTTTTAATAGTTATCTAAAAAAAATCCAATTATAGTTTTTATTTATTTATTTATTTATTTTTAATATGCTCCGGGCTTATATACACTAATGAAATTTTCATAATATACGCCGGGCTTGACATTTCCTGTAACATCTAATGGATGTGATTGTATTTAAATGAATTATTTTGACTTTTTCTAAATCACCACAAAGTTGCTACTCTATGTTGAACCATTTTTATTAGAAGAATAGGAAGTCAACAACAGCAAGAGCATAATCAGCATCAATACAGATAATAATAATAAAAAAAATATATATATATATATATATATATTTTAAAAGCTTACAGTTACATCATATTAGATAATAATAATAAAAAAAATATATATATATATATATATATATTTTAAAAGCTTACAGTTACATCATATCTATTTGACATCAATTTTTTCTTTTAATTTTTTAGTATCTTTTATTTACTTATGTAAATTTTTTAAACCTCATATATATATATATATAACTGTATCTTAATCATGCAATTTTTAATAAATAATCTTTCATCAAAATGTTGCATCCAAACTACGAAATAAACATATTAATTTGTAAATAAGCAAAAGTGCATTGACCTTTTTATTTATTTATATTTTTCTAGTTCTAGAAACCATGCAATGTGTTTCACGACTTGACTTCCAGTATAATTTATTTGTACTTGACATCCCAACTCACAGAGAAACACGTGTAAGATGCTACTGACAAAAATATGATTGCTTTGAAAAAACTTCCATTAATTGACTTTATGCGTTCCATTTAAAATAATATTTTGTCTAATTAATTACTCTTAAATCTTAACACTTAAAAGGGGGCTCAGGTACACTAGTGGCACCTTGACTGAACTGTGAGTGCTAAGAGATGGGTTGATTCTTGGTAAGGAGATGGGGATTTAGCAACTAATAATTGAACTTGATGCTTTGAGTGTTGTGATTCTTTTGAACAATGACACTAAAAATTTATCAATGGAATCACTTCTAACCGATTGCAGGAACCTTTTGAAGGAGTTTCCCTGAAAGTGCGTGATCCATGCTTTTCGGGAAGCAAACCAATGCGCTGATGCATTGGGCAAAATGGGAGTGTAATCATTGTATAGTTTTGATGTTTTTTGTAACCCACCGTTTGTAGTGGAGGCTATTTTAGCTGTTGATAAAGCTAATATTTATTGTAGTAAACTTGTAAATCCTTAGTTTTAATTTTAAATCATGGTTTTCCCCCAAAAAAAAAAAAAAAAACTTAAAAGAATGTAAAATTACCATAAAAAAAAAAAAGAAAAGAAAAGGAAAAAAAGAGTAAAATTGCCATTTATAAATACCTTCACTTGGTTATTAAACCTTAAGAACTACAAGCCATAAGAACCAATGCTTAATTTTAAAGTAAGTGGAAGTCTCTTAGTCTCTAAGGCTGTAGAAGTTTAGTCCCTTCCGTGAAGGAGAGCTTGTGTGGTGTAGTGTCCTTTAGGAGTATCAAGTATACTCTTATAGCTAGTGGCATTTTCTTGTGGGGTTTTTGTGGGAACAGTAACGTGTATACTCTCCTTTATAATTTTGACTGACTAGAGATGGAGCAAATAACAGAGAGTTGGAATAATATGTCTTTGTTGGAAATAGAACAATTCGAGTTCATCCTTCTTGAAGACCATCGGAAAGGTGAATTTATTATTGCGGCCAAATTCCTAATTTCCCGTTTTCTTCAGATGGAGGTAGTTGCAAGAACTTTCAAGCAATTATGGAGGACTGACGGGGGGGTTCAAGGTTCGAAACCAAGGGAACAACTTGGTCCTTTTTGTGTTTAACAGTCTGGCGAAAGTAGACAAAATTCTGAAGAGTCAACCATGGAGTTTCGATAAACATTTGATAATCATGCAACGCTATTCGAATGATACCCCAGTTAAGGACCTTGTCTTCGACAAAGTTCCTCTTTGGGTATAGGTGCATGACATCCCAATTAGCTTTCAAACAAGAAAGGTGGTAGAGAAAATTTGTGAAATAGTGGGTGAAATTCAGAGATCCAATGGAGCTACAGATGATGATGGAGGTAGTTTTTTTTTAGTACGAGTGATGGTTCATGTAACAAGTCCTTTGTGTAGAGGTAGGGTAATCACTCTACCTAACGGGAAAAAACATTGGACAAAATTCAAGTATGAGCAGTTGCCAAGTATATGCTATTGGTGTGGGCGCTTGGATCACAATGATAGGGATTGTGATTTATGGATTCAGAGTAATGGATCTCTGAAGATTGACCAGCAACAATTTGGTTCTTTCCTTTGAGCTCCACCATACAAGTCAAGGGATAGAGATGCGATTTACGTGCTAGGGTATTACGAGGAAAAAAGCAGCAAGATGAGGGAGAAAAGAGCAGAGATAGCAGCTCACATGGCGGCAAGGGCAGCTTCAGCTGCTCCACCAGCAAATTCGATAGTACCTGAGAGGGAAACGGAGGAGTTTGGAGGGAGTATTAACTCTTGTCCGATGGAATTGAATACAGAAAGCAATGAGGAAGAGGGATATGTTGAGGAGGGATATCAGATGGGTGATAGTTTTAATCCGAGCGTTAAGGAGAATTTAATGCCTCATAATAATTCTGCCCTGGCATCAAATTTGGTCTCAGTCCAGAATTCCAAGTCAGCTGGTCTTGATAAGGAAACATCAAATGAGGAAAACGACAATCCCACTATCACGGAAGTAAAGGCTGGACACTCACAATTCAATGCGGATTCAATTCCCTCATCTAGTATCCAACGTCTAGAACCAATTAATGAGGAAACCCTAGCCGCCTCACCTTAAGGAATAATGTTTCACAGTTTGGACGCCCAGGATGAATCCCATTCCTTTCAATCAACAGCTGAAAATCTAGGGCAACACCATAGTCTCAGAACATGGAAATGTGTAATGAGACAAGGCAACAATTGAGTTCCTGCTAGCAATTCCGAATCTGAAAAGAAAAGAAAGTCAAGCTTCAATCAAATTGATGATCCTCTTATCCCCAACAAACGTCTTTAGGTCCTTCTTGATTCTGATGTTAGCTCAAGCACAATGGTGAAGGCTACGGTGCAACCCTGCTAGGAACCATGAGTCTCTTGGTGTGGAACTGTCGTGGGCTTAGGAACCAAGTGACAGAGAGTGAGCTTGGAGATTATAACCGGGCAAAAGATCCCTCCATCATGTTCATTGCTGAAACATGGACGAATGAAACTAGGCTAAAAATCGTGAAACGTAGATTGAATTTTGATCACATGTTTATTGTTCCAAGAATCAATAGAGGTGGAGGGCTTGTTTTATTTTGGAAGGATTCGATGAATTTGTGGAAACATCTTCAAAAAAATTATATTGACTGTATTATAGGAGGAGGTACTGAGGGAGCATGGAGATTCACAGGTTTTTATGGAGAACCTATAACACACAAACGCCACGAGTTGTGGGAACTACTCCGGCAATTACATTCACAGTTCAACCTTCCTTGGCTTTGTGCTGGGGATTTCAATGAAATTGTCAAAGGGGCAGAGAAGCAAAGAGGTTCAAACCATAGTCATTCACAAATGCAGTTGTTTCGAGATACTATGGATGTGTGTGGGTTAATTGATTTGGGTTTCAAAGGCAACCCATTTACTTGGAAAAAATATTTTAGAGATGGACAAACTTTGTGGGAGAGATTGGATAGGGGATTGGCGAATAACGAGTGGTTATTGAGGTATGGAGGAACAACTGTGCATCACTTAACTTGTAGTACATCTAACCATTGCTCGTTATTCATTGTACCTGAGATGGAGGGGTCAACAAATCCTGAAAAGCGTTTTCGGTTTGAGGAGATGTGGTTGGCAGAGAGGGGTTGCTCGGATACAGTGAGTAATGTGTGGAGCAAGCAAGGCAGTAGGGATATTGCTTCTAATATTGTTCCAAGAATTGAAATTTGTGGTAAGGCATTGAAGAAGTGGAGTAGTACTAATTTTGGGTGTGTCCAAAAAGAATTGAAGTTGAAGCAAAAACTCCTAGCCCAAGCCGAATTGGAAGCACTAATAACTGGAGTTAATTTCCGGGCAAGGGGCTTAAGGAATGAGGTCAATGATTTACTGGATAAAGAGATGAGGATGTGGTTTCAAAGATCACGAGCTTTTTGGGCTACTCATGGTGACAAAAATTCAAAATACTTCCATAGTAGGGCCATCCAAAGACATAGGAGAAATAAGATTGAAGGAATAAGGAATGCAAGGGGTCAATGGTGTTCGGATCCTAAGGAAGTGGCAAAGGAGTTGTTGGATTTTTATAGTGATTTATTCTCATCAACACAAGCATGCCAATCAGATTTAGTCTTGGAGACTGTTCAATGCCTAGTAACCGAAGATATGAACAAGGACTTGCTAGCTGATTTCATCGAAGATGAAGTTAAACAGGCCCTCAATCAAATGGCACCACTCAAAGCACCTAGTCTTGATGACATGCCACTGTTGTTCTATCAACATTACTAGGAATTGGTGGGTAAGGATATCACCACATCTGTTTTATCATTCTTAAATTCTGCCACACTACCTGAGCACCTAAATCACACCTTCATCACATTGATTCCCAAGGTTAAAAATCCTGAATTGGTATCTCAATTTTGCCCTATTAGTTTATGTAATGTGTTGTACAAGATTTTCTCTAAGGTACTAGCAAACAGATTAAAGAAAATCCTACCCCACATTATCACTGAACACCAAAGTGCTTTCACAAAAGACCGTCTTATTTCTGATAATATCCTAATTGCCTTTGAATCCCTTCACCGCATGCAAAACCACAAATCCACCAAAGAGGGTTATATGGCCATTAAGCTCGACATGAGCAAGGCATATGATAGAGTTGATTAGCCCTTCTTAGAAAGTATGATGAAAAAATTGGGGTTCAATGAAAGGTGGATAACCCTTATGATGCTTTGTGTGTTGAGTGTCTCATATTCCATCCTTATCAATGGGGTTCCTCAAGGATTTATAAGGCCAACTAGAGGGATTAGACAAGGGGACCCCCTATCCCCCTTTCTATTCCTTTTGTGTACGGAAGGGTTGCATGGTTTATTGACTAAATTAGCAGCTAGAGGAGACATTCATGGCTTTTCCCTATCCAGGAGAAGTCCACCACTAACCCACCTTTATTTGCAAATGATGGCTTGCTTTTTCGCAGGTCTAATCCGGAGGAGTGACAAAAGATCATGGAAATTTTACAAGTTTATGAATCAAGCTCCGGACAGCAAATAAACAAGATGAAAACTACAATATTCTTTATTCACTCAACATCGAAATAAAGGAGAATGATGATTAAAAATACTTTGGAGGTGGAGGAAATAAGGAGCTATGAGAAGTACTTGGGATTGCCATCATTAGTGGGGAGGAATAAGAAAGCAAGCTTCAATTACATAAAAAAGAGAGTCTGGAGGAAACTACAAGGGTGGGAAGAACAATCACTCTCTCAAGCTGGTAGGGAAATTCTCATTAAAGCAGTTGTCCAAGCCATCCCTACCTGTACAATGAATTGCTTCAAATTGCCTATTGGTTTGGCAATGAATTAGAGGGTCTTATTAGAAGGTTTTGGTGGGGACAAAGAGGTGAGCGGAGGAAAATACATTGGGTTCGATGGGAGGAGTTGTGTAAGCCCAAGAGTGAAAGGGGAATGGGTTTTAAAGATTTAGCATTGTTCAATGATGCATTATTAGCTAACCAAGCTTAGAGGTTGATCCAAAATAAAAACTCTCTACTCTATAAGGTGTTCAAGTCCAAATTTTTTCCCAATTGCTCATTCATGGAGGCATCAAATTCACAAGCTAGTACCTATGCTTGGCGAAGCATCTTGAAAGGAAGGGAAGTGCTAAAAGAAGGTATGAGATGGAGGATAGGTAATGGGTCCTCAATCTGAATTTGGTCTGATCCGTGGCTGACTTCCAACTTCATGCCTTTCATTTCTTCACCAATAAAGCCAAGTTGGAAGGAGGCAACAGTGGATACTCTACTAGATTTTTCTAGCCAAGGTTGGCGACATGACTTACTAAGCTTCCTGTTTAGCCCCAGAGATAAGGAGTTGATTCAATCAATCCCTTTGTGTGGTAAACCGGTGGAAGATGCTTTAGTGTGGCCTTTTACTCCAACTGGATCATACACTGTGAAGTCTGGCTATAGATTTCTCCATAAATCAAGAAGCTTGGATATTAGAGAGTACCATTCGGATGAAAATAAACTATGGAAGAAGGTGTGGGGAATGCAAGTCCAGCCCAAGGTCTAAAACTTTCTGTGGAAGGCCATCAAGAATTCTATTCCAACAAAACTTAATCTCAAGCACCGTATGGTTCTAATAGGTGACTGTTGTGACCACTGTTATGAGGAACCAGAGGATGTGCTTCATGCGTTTTGGTCGTGCCCATCCATTTCTCAGGCTTGGTCTCAGTTTGGTACATGGGAAAGTATGGATTCTAGTCCGTGTTTTTCAAGCTTCAAAGATTTGGTGGAAACAATTGTTGAGGAAGGGAAGGACTTGAATTCCTTTGCCACAACGGCTTGGGCAATTTGGTCATGAAGAAACTCCATAGGAACTAGCGGAAAGCACATTCTAGTTCAGCAGATTCATATAGAAGTGCAAAAGGCTAGGTTAGCATATATATGTCCTCACCATCCCACCTCGCCCTTTAGACCAGATGCCTCACAGTGAACAACGGCATACTTGGAAGCCGCCACCATGGTCGAAACTGAAAGTTAATTTCAACGGATCCGTGTTCAGAGAAAACCAACGTGCTGGGGTGGGTGCCATTGTAAGAAATGCAGAAGGCAGTGTGCTAGCTTCCATGGCAGAGAGTTTCCACCTTCCTTTTTCAATTGCTGCCATGGAGGTGATTGCAACTAAGAAGGCTATTCAGTTTGCCAAGGACATAGGATTGACTTCGATTATCCTTGAAGGTGACTTGAAGAGTGCTATTGAGGGCCTAAAATGCAAGAGTTCTTCACTAATTGAGTATGGTCATTTGTTGGTTGAAGCTAGGGATGTGGCAAATCAGTTAGACTTAGTGGAGTTCCAATACATGCCAAGACAAGCGAACAAATCAGCCTATAACATTGCTAGACACGCGAGACATGTTAGCGAGTTTACTATGTGGATGGAGGATGTTCCTCCACACCTTGTTTCAGTAATTCAAGCTAATTCGGCTATCCATCAATAAATTACAGTGTTCTTTCTCTAAAAAAAAAAAAAAAAAAACCTACAGGCCATAAATGTTCCAAATTATAGTTCACTTTATGCATTTCCTCTGCATAACACTTTTTTTAATAGAAATGTTTCTAGATAATATATATTGTATTATTATGTTTTAAACTTCTATTTGGTTGGAAGATGAAAAAGTAAGCAAATAAAAAATAGTTGGGGAATGGAAAAATAAGAAGATAGAAGAGACTTTATTTTCTACCATATATGTTTGGTTGGGGGATGGAAAGTGGAAGGATAGAAAACTAAAATAACCAAATTTTGGTTGGTTGAGAAAAAAAAAATTAAATAATGGAAAAAATAATTTTGAATTTACACTTCTATTACATAAGCATTTTTTTAAGATATCATTATTTTTTTTTAACAATATAAAAATAGCTAGAGACACGCTATTTATTATGAAATTTTTGGATAGACACATATAATTCATTATGGGCTATTAATTCTTTTTTAAAAATTATCTCAATAAATTATGATGACACAAAAGGATAAAATATAGTATCAATAAAAAATAAATAATAAATAACACACTAAAGAAGAAGAATAAAAGGATAAGAATAGTGAGTAACTCCATTAAACCACAACCATATCCAATAAAATCAAAACACATCCTTCAATTAAAAAATAAATAAACAAAACACACCTAGATCCAATGAGAAGACCCTTTTGTAGTGGTAGTTTGGTTAAATAATGTTTGAGCTTATTGAGAGAGTTTAATTAAGCGTGTGCATGTGTGTGTGCAAGGTTTTCAAACCCGAACCGTTCAATAAACCGTAAAAGAGAGAGGTTCAAGGTTTTTGAAGTCGAACCAGGGTCGAACTGTAATGACGTCATAATTAATTTAACATATAAATAAATATATTAAATTAGTACTTATAGAAAAATTAATTAAAATAATTCAATTAAATATTAAAACATATAATTGTTTATATATTATTAGTCAAAATCCATATAAGTCTTTTAAAGATAATTCAACTAGTATATCAATATCAATATCAATATCAAACCCAAATTCCTACTTCTCAATAATAATAATAACACCTACATTTTTTAGAATATTATAATGATAATATAAACCTTAAAAACAATGAAAAAAAAAAACAAAACAAGAATTCGTTGACAACAGTATATCAATATCACGTGGGCACTAGGGAGGGATTCAAAATAGAAATGACATGTAGTTTGACACTCTCAACTCCCACCATTCAGTTTTCCATCCTTTGTCATTTCCAATGCAGTCACATGCTTGGGTTCATAAAACTAAAAATCAGTACAAAAGAAGAAAGCGAAAAAAAAAAAGAAAAAAAAAAGTTAGCATCTGGAGGTGAGGATGAAACAAAGAATTGGGTTCACATGATGAAGGCTGCTTGATGTGAGTGTTGATTTCTTCATTTTTGCTTTCTTCCTTCTTCTTCGTTGTCCTCTTCTTCCTCTGCTTCTTCTTCTTCTTCTTCTTCTTCTTCTTCTTCTTCTTCTTCTTCTTCTTCTTCTTCTCTGTTTTTCTATTTTTCTTTTTCTCCCTTTCATTTGGTTCCAGATCTTAAAAAACCCAAAGTACTGCTGAAGTATTGGCCGAAACTTTGCCAAAAAAAAGGAACCGTCCGAACCTCAAAAACCAATCACGGTTCTCAGAATCATACAGTCTGACCACGGTTCGCAGGGGTTCCTACTTTTTTCACATAGAGCGGTTCTTGAAGCTAAAAAAACCACAAAACTGAGAGGTTCGCGGTTTTCCCGGTCGGACCATATGGTCCTGTCCGGGTTTGAAAACCATGTGTGTGTGTTTAAGTTTAACAGTTAGTTTGTTTCTAAAAAAAAAAAAAAAAAAAAAAAGAAGAAGAAGAAGATATCCAATAAGAAAAAGCAATGCCATCTTTGAAAACCATGTGTGTGTGTTTAAGTTTAACAGTTAGTTTGTTTTTAAAAAAAAAAAAAAAAAAAAAAAAGAAGAAGAAGAAGATATCCAATAAGAAAAAGCAATGCCATCAAAAGAGAGGTGCAATGAAATCAATGAATAACAAAAGACAGATAACAAGAAGGGGAAAAAAAAAAGCATAAACAATGAAAGAAAAAAGAAAGAAGCAAAAGCAATAGGTGTTGTAACAGTAAGCAAGGGAAGAAATCATCATTCATAATTCTTTCTCACTTTTCTCTAGTCTTCTCTCTAATTTGGAAAGATGAGATTTGGTAGGCTTGGGTGAAAAATATCCAAGACCACCCATTTTCTCCCCAAACTTTCCCTCCCAACCAAATAAAAGAAAACTTAGTTTTCTCCACTTTCTCTCCCCCATTTTTCATCCCCCTTGTTTTCACCTCAACCAAACGCGGTGTAAGTGACATAGGACATAAACCTTAGTAAGGGAGATATCATTTTAGCTATATGTAAACTCCTAAAATTATAAAGGTTACTTGAATTCACAAGGATAAACTCTAGAAATAATATGACTAAAATCTTATTAATATAGTAGACTTTTATTTTTATTTTATAGATTGCAAGCCTCTATAAAAGTTTTAGAAACTTAGGTTATGTTTGCTAATAGTTTTTATTTTTTATTTTCAAAATCCTATTTTTGGGAAGATAAAGAAAAAATAGTTTTCTTGTATTTTTGAAATCAAAAACATGTTTGGTTAGTTGAAATTAAAAAGATAGTTTTTTTAAGAAAAAAAAAAAGAAAATACTAAAATATGTTATTACTAGGATTTGGACTCTAATGCTAACTCATTAAATGAGACAGATTCATTAAATTGAATGTGTTTTTTCATTGACTTTTGAAAATTAAAAGCTAAAAACAGTCTTTTGCATGTTTTTAGTTTCCTTCACAAATTGAGTTTTAAGAACAGTTTTTGTTTTCTATTTGTTTTGGGTTGTCAAACAAGTTTTTCAATCTCAAAAATAGAAAATTATTTTTGGAAACAGAAAATAAAGAGAAAAAATAGCGACCAAATATACCCTTATTTTCCAAGTTAAAATATTCTTACAAACATATTCTAATTGATACAGTGCCATAGGGAAAGAAATAACAATAAAAAAATAAAAAAAATAAAAAAATTTAATTAGATTAAGAAAGTACTAAAAACTCCTGCAATGAAGGGAATAAAAAAGTAACTTCTAAAATTAGGGAAATTTAATAAAAATATCAACAATTAATTGACAATAAAAATTAAACCAGATCCATTCACTTGAATGAAAATCATCCTTAATCTCACCTAAATTCTAAAATCTTCATTCCAAATAAATATAAACTTTAAATGTCGTAATTTGTTGAATCATTTCCAAAACAAATCATCATGAACTGATCATTTAAAATTTTATTCATGCCAATCATCAATGATTCATATGGTCAATCAAATTAGGACTAATAATCCAATTGATGTTTTCAAGCCCAATATTGTAATGTGTTATTCTCCAACCTTAAATTATTGAACTTGGAACTTGGAACTTTATGATTTTCTTCAAAACATGACTCTATATTGATGCTTCCAAATATTATATCTTCTCTTAATGGTTGAATATATACTTCCTTTGATGTGAACTTTTCAACCAATAATCTTGCATTGAATATGACAATATAATATTATAGTTTAATGGGGTTAAAAAACTTAATTCCATGAAACAAACTTAACCCTATCATATTTTATGAAATTTTGTTCGTAACCTCACTACAAAAAAATCGTCTTGTCCCAACATTTTTTTTCTTGACGCTTTTACCAACTTCTGTAATAGATAAGCCTATACCAGTGCTTTTTGAAAACGCTGGTATAGGAAATCCTGTTACAGTGGCTCAAAACCAGCACTTTACAAATCACTGCAATAGGAGGCCTATAACGGCGTTTTTCAAAAATACTGGTATATGAAGCCCAAAAGCGCTAGGATAGGGTTACTGATTTCTGTTATGGGGAAAGACTTACCCCGGCGCTTTTGTAAGCGTTGGAATAGGGTTCCAGCACTTCCAAAAGTGCTGGGACATGTCTTTCTCCATTACGGAATGGAGTGATCCTATCCTAGCGCTTTTTGAAGCGTTGGAATAGGGCCCACCTATTCCAATGCTTGCAAAAGCACTAGGGTAGGTCACTCCATTCCTTTATGGGGAGAGACCTATCCTAGCGCTTTTAGATCAATCCATAAGGGAATAAAGAGATCTATCCCAACGCTTTTCGAAACGCTGGAATAAGGTCACCTTGTTCCAGCGCTTCAAAAAGTGCTAGGATAGGTTTGAAAAAGTGCTAGAATAGGGTGACTGACTTTTCAGTTCCCACGTTTTTGTCCCTCCTTTTTCCCTTTTTTTTTTCCTACACACTTTTTCATTCTTTTGTTTCTTGTCATTCTTTTTTTAACTCAGACAAACAACTTCCCTTTCCCACTTCTATATTCTCTCCCTCCCCTTATCACTTCTACAAACTCTTCCCTCTCTAGCCACGACCCATTGCCACCAACATAGCCATCGCGGCCATTGTCGACCTCCACTACCACCCACTGCCACCACCATACTTTTTCCCCTCTTTTTTGGTGTTCAAGTTTTTTTAAAGTGTAAGTCTTTGTGTTTTAGCTTTATGGGTCTGCTTTGATTTGGTTTTTCTTTAATGGGTCATGGAGTCTTTGTGTTTTGGCTTGTGGGTTTGTTTTGATTTAGTTTTTCTTTAATGGGTCATGAAACTTTTGTGCTAATTTTTGTTGTTTGCTTATTTTAGTTGGATTTTGGTACAGAAAACTCTTATTCAAATTTGGATTTTTGAGCAAAAAGACCTGAGCATCAAAGGCTGAATCATTGTAAGTTTATGTGCAAGTTTGTAAATCTTGTATTTTTTTTTTCTACTTAATTTTTCTATAGTGCGTAGATTTTGAATTTTTTTTGTTATTAGTTTTGTGGTTTAGCTAGCTTGAGATTTATTTTTTTTAAAAAGTCCACTACCCACTAATGTGTACAAGGAGATGCTTCCATTAGATGAGGATTTCTACTTAAAAATTATATCTTCAATGTGTTATCATTATATATATATATATATGTATGTATGTATGTATGTATGTATGTATATGCTTGCTTTAGTTTTTATTTTTTCATTGAATGCAAAGAATGAGAATGAGAGAGAATTAGTTATGGATGAGAATTAGTTTTTCTTAAGCTGTGTTTGTGTGTGTGTGTGTGTGTTATTATATTAGAAATTACAGTTATTACTTTATATGAAATAATAGTAATTTTTTATAATCTTGGAAAATTAAGAAAGTTGTGGCTTTTTATTTTTTATTTTTTATTTTTTGCTGGTTTCATTTGGTGTTATTGGCCTAGGTGTTGGGGTTTCACTCTTGTTGTGAGTAAATAATCTCAACTAAATGCTCTTTATATATATATTGTTACTAAATTTTCATGCACCATGACTCATTAAAATTTTCTGCAATAGCATTCTCATATGCAAAATTTGGATGATTTTGAGTACCTTTTTCAGTTGAGACATTTAGGCATAATGGGTAAGTTTCCTTATGTGTATCAATTGACAAAGTTTGGATACAATTAAACTTCAAATATTTTTTGCATAGTGGTCCTTCATCTCCCTAATGCCTCAAGCAAGCCAACACCATCTAGGGGACATACTTGCGGCCATAAAAGATCTCACTGTAGGCGTCGCATGCATCATCAGGATGCCCCATTAAATTCTCAACATGTGCAACACACCTTGCATGTCATGATGTCAATAATCAGCAAGAGAATCAGAGAACTCTATAAAAGAACTATGAATTGTACCTATCAAAAAATAAAAGGAACTATGAATTGGAATTTGAAAAGAGGTTTATTTTCTAGTTTGAATTTTGGCAATGACAGATGTTCTGAAGGACTTTATCAAACTCAGAGTATGTTATGGCCATTTCTTTGTGCTATTGTAGTACGATTGTTGAATAAATCAAATAGTATACATAATTAACTTGTCTCGACACTATTTGTTTATATTACTGTAAATGCACTTGTGCATAAAAACACATATTTGGTTAATTCCTTAATTTGTATCCAGTGACTTTACTGGGAAAGGCAGTGAAGGTTTGGTAAGGCATTGTAAGCAATGCTGGCTGCTATGGTGTTAATGAGTGCTGAGGACAAGGTGGTGGAGATGGTAGTCTGGTTGTACAAGAGAGTGCAATACTTCATTATGAGGTTATGTGAAAACTTTTGACCTAAATGGTGGCAAGTCTAAAACACCTCTTTTTCTAAAGTTGGCAAGCTAGTGTTTCCATTGATCTAATATGTTGAAAGTTTGTGAACACCTTTTTTATGGCTATAATTCCACTAAAGAAACTTTTGTTAACTCTTAGCACTGTAATTTTGCTCTAAGTAAATTAAGTACGGAATCTTTGTTGATTTTGTTATATAGTTTATTTTTGTGATTAATCATTAGCTTTGCTAGATATTGGGTTATGTTTAAGTGTGGTTTTGAGGTTAATTTGGTTAATAGCTATCTGAGGTTTACTCTACTTTATAATTCACTTTTGTGTTACTGACACTTTAGGGACAATTGTGTTTCAAATTGGGGTTTCTTTGTGAGTTCCATTCCTGACAAAAGTGGGGTTTCCATCCATTTATGATTTTGGATTATACTCTATGTATATCTTGTTTTTGCTAGTTATTGTTCTCTATTTCACAAAAGTGGGGTTTCCATCCTTTGAATTTATCATTTCTTACATGTGTTCAAGATATAAAAGAAAGTAGAATCCCATTTTGAGTCTCCAATCCTCGTCGAAGGCACCCAATCCATGTGTTCAAGATGTACCCTTTTTCCTTTCCTTTTTTTTTTTTTTTTTTTTTTTAATTTTATTTGGAAAATGTGTTCAAAATGTTATATTTTCACCATATGCAATTTAGATTGTAACCATGTAATTTTTGTATTTTGATTTTACGATGCTAATAAAGCCATTTAAACACTCAATTTTTTTTTCCCTAATAATGAATTTGGGTTAGTATTTAGTGAGAAGTTAAACCCTAAGTGTGTAAAATTTAGCTATATTTGATTTTTTAACAATTCAGAGAAAATGTGAGTTGCTTTGAATTTTACAGTAGTGAATTTGGGATATTTATAGGTATTGGAACAAGTGGGGTTTGAGGTAACTAATGGTGGAGAATGGAAGTTTTGGAAGTATATGGAGGAAGCTGAGTTTGGACTAGGGTTGCCGGTTCGTATTGTTTTCATTATGGGAAAATTGCTGGTAGGGGATCGAAATTTACTAGGTTTGTGTGTGTGTATATATATATGCTTTATTAATTTTTTTAATTATCAGATACAAGGTTAATTTTTTTTGCAATGCTAAATATGAGGGATGTCTTCATTGGGTCTTACATTAAACACATTTGAGAAACAAACTATTTTTTTTAGTGCTTGCTTTAAGGGCTTGTCTATTCATGTGGATGCTGGGCCTTTGACACTTTTATATCTTGATTTAATTGGGAGAATTTCTTAATCACATGAAGAATTTCTAAGTGATGTCCACTTTAGTTATGCCTACAAATTTTGTTTCTTTACCTCTATAGTTTTACTTGTGTTTAGGATCAACAAAGTAGGGAGCTTTCTCAACATCATGTATCTAAGCGAGCCAAGAAACTGAGGGTGAAGGTATGAGTGATGAGTTGGTACTTTTCACCCTTATTTATGATATTACTAAGTTCATTTGTATTATTGCTTCTGCTGTATTTCTTCTGCAAGTTTAGTGTGAAGTTTTTTTAACCCTGAACTACCATCTTGTTTTAGTCGTTAAGTTTTACCAATTACTTAGTTTTTATTTGTTGATTAATTTTTAGGAAGAAGAGATAAAATTGAAGCCTGTTATTGCATTCGATTGTGGTAAGGTCTTCTTATAAGAGTTCTTTCAATGATTTTTGGTTACATCTTGATGTAATTGAGATGTGAAAAGGCTAATGCATTCAGTACTAATAACTGAAAGTTTTTCTGATTTTGGTCCTTTCATTTCATGGCCTAAAATGTGGCCGTTTCTTTTATTAGTAGGTTTTTAGGTTATGGGTCAAATGTCCTTGTCTCACCATCCTTATTGAGTATCTAGACTTGGCTGTGTTATATATATATATATATATATTCCCCCACTCTTTTTTGCCAATATGTTACTTTGCAAGGCATTTCTATCAAACTAAAGGCTTACATTCATCTATGTCAATTCATGTTTGGTTTCTTAGCCAACCATTTTGTCCGAAGTGGGCCCAACTCATTGAATTTTGTTTTTTGAGTGCTTAATGTAGCATTGACCAAGTATACTAGTACTAAAAATATAGCTAACATTTGCAAACAGCTGGTTCCAAATAACAATTTGAATTGACCTAAATGACAATAATGTATAAATACTATTATTTAATATGTAACATGCCTTTGCAATTTGACAATGCAATTATTTCTACCATTTTTATTCATTTTGAATTGATGAGTGAGTTTCGCTCTTGACTTCTTGCAGTCCATTTTTTTTTTAATTTTTTTATTTTATAGTAAAAATACTTGCATAGTGTAAGAGAGTGCAAGATTTTAGATACATCATCTATCAATATATATCCCAAGAGAGAAAGAGAGAAAGAGAGCTACAACTACAACAAGAACTACAAGTCTGCTATAGCACATCTAATTTATCAATATTTCAAACATGAATCAAGCAAGCGCCTTTAACAATGCTTCTATGCATTAATCTTTCCACTCAATTTAGTTGATAATTTTATTTTACTTTGTCATTGTGTTTTTAATTAAAATAAAAAACAACTCAATTATGATTGTTGGATTTGTTAAATTGCTAGATTAAACATTTGGTGGCTACAGCAATATCTTTGGCATCTCCCGTGGAGCAAAGCAAGGTAGCAACTAGTAAGTTAACCTCTCATTCTCTGACTACATATGATTAAATTATTAAATAGCTCATGTTTACTGTGGAACAAATGCAAACTAGCAAAATATTGGAGCTTATCTTTTGGTTTGTATATCTTTGCACACCTCTCCCTATTTTAGTTTATAGTTTGTTCTCTCAATGTACTTAGTTTAGTAGTTTCTTCTCTTTTTACATGATTTTGGACGTAAAGTCACCTAATTTACGTTTTTTAAGTTATCTTAGTAGTCTATAATTTAGACTTAGATTTTGCAAGATTAGCAACTTATTGTAAGTTTGAGTTCCTCTTTCCAGAAGCAAACCAATGAATTGCTAAAGGGTAAGTAAAATTTACTTCATAATAATTATATGTCAAAATTTCTGCTGTGGTGGGTTGTTGATTTGGAGCAAGCAGGTGGCTTGCGTGGTGATATAAGGTGATTTACTTTTCATTATTGGGAGTATTGATTGTCTTGTGAATATTGTGATATTATTGTTCAACTATGTGTGAATTTATTTTATCTCCTCTTAGTAAATTCAAATATCATACTGTGGTGGGTTGTTGATTTGGAGCAAGCGAGTGGCTTGCACGGAGATATAAGATAGTGTATTTTATTTTGGGAGTGTTGATTGTGTTTTTCCTATTGTGCTATAATTATTGGTGATGAACTTAGTTATTCTCACTGGAATTTCCTCAATAATTCCATTTTTTATGTGATCATCTAAGTTTACTTTTTATCTATTGCTGCTTGAGTAATACTCATGCATTGGTGTATTCAGTGATTAGCCCTAGGCAAACCAAATATGGATCTAACTTGACTTAAACTTATATTTTTTAGTTTCATAAACACTAGATTCCTAGGTGATTGGAGTGGTCTAGCATTTTAAAGCTTTTTCAACATCAGCTATGGAGTCAAATTCAAGACATTCTTAATTATTACCCATGATTAAGTTTAGATTTTTCATCATCGATAAGTATATGTATGGTTTGATTCTATTTATTCATCAAAATTCTTGTTCTTTGTTTGTAAATCCAATTTCACTAGCTTGGTGCTTCCCATCATGGTGCCCTACACCAATTAGGGCATTATATTAAACTAAGAGACTGTAATGGTTAGTAATGGAGGGTTAAATCTTAACTAGGATGAATCATTACACTAAGATTGTTACTTATATATGGTATCACAACCATTCTTTTCTGGCCGGTGATAGTGTCGTTGTGTCTTTATTCCTTATTTGTGTCTACCCGAAACTTTGATACTTTGTTATTGTGTTCCCTTCTTATCATCGTTAGCCTCACCCTAGACGTAAAGTGAATTCCCAGAACCGAACTGTAAGGCCTGTTTGAGCCAAGAGAGGGCGTGTAGGGCATGAGAGGTATAGGGTTGCTTATGGTATGTGTTACGAAATGCAACGATTGTGAGAAAAACATGATAATTGAGTTTTAAACGTATGACAATATGGGTAGGTTGTGGAGATCCAACTCCTCTGTCAGCTCTAGGATTGGTTGTCCTCCTAATATTGTGAATGAAGAAGATCACACTGTTGAAGAACGTGAGCTCCCTGATTTCCAAAAATGGAATATTCCCAAAGTTGATACTAAAATTGTTTATAAGACTAGTTTTATTGAAAGTACTTTTCATCCTATTTACAAAGTTAGAATTGTTGAACAAACATTTTTATTTCTAAAATTCAAGAAAAATGTTGCTTGTTTTCTAAAAGAAATATTAATGAATTCATCGCTAAAAAAGTTAGTTATTTGCATATTGGTATGGTTCAAGTTGCTATTAAACCACATACTAGAAAAGGAATAAATACTTCTGGTCTCATGTGTTTAAGAGATTCTAGATTTAAGGTCTTTAAAGATAGCATTCTTGGAATGATTACTGCTTCTTTGTATGATGGTCCTGTTTACTTCAACTGTTATCCTGATATTACTCTTGCTATGGATGATCCTAATATTATTAAGGCTTTAACTTTAAATATTGCTTCATCTAGTTATCACATGGAAGAAGGTAGTAAGCCTTTTGCTTTGATTTATCGCATTTAGTACATATTATTAGGTACTCAACTAAATCCTTTTGCTAAGATCAATAGAGAACCTTATAGTAAAACAATGTTAATCAAATGTTCAACTCCTGATGCTAAAGTTCAAGTTCCAAAAATGATTCAATGGCAAGATGTTAAGCTTCCCACTAAATGGTTGTTGGAACAAGAATCCCCTGTTGCTAAACCTATTTTTGATGAGTTAGATCTCACACATATTCAACAATATTTTGATGGTACAGTTAAAATAAGTTTTCAAAACAATCAACCCTTGAGGATCAATGAAGGAAGACATTCCTTTGCTGGATCTAAAAGTATTTCAAAAAGAGATCAAGATCTCAATGAGTTTTTCCAAAAGAGTTTTAAAAAAACCCACTAATTTAAAGCTAAAAGGTATTTCAAGTGATAAATCTCAAATTAGCTCTGCTTCTATTCTACTAAACCTGAACCTTCTTCTACTAACAAAGAAGAAGATGATACTAAATTTGTTTGTCCATCTAATTCTGATTTTCCTCCTATTGAAAACCCTGTTTACCAAAATCAATTACGAGTTTTGACTGTTTTAGATGAAAGTTTTGAAGTTGATATGGTTTCCCTGTATAATGAATTTATGCTTGCTAAAAACAGAAATAAAAGAAAATATTTCCAAAATAATTTTGCCCAGTCTGAAAAAGACAGTGTTAAAAGAAAATGGTTAGAAAAAATGAATCAATTGAAAAAAACATATTTTGTTCTTTGATTTTCTTGAAAATTATTATGTTTCAAAAGATGAAGTCTCAAAAAATCATTTGAATGTGATAAAGAAATCAAATTTTGTTAAGGAAGATAAAACCATTGTTAGGTCTAGTCATTCACCTCTTGAGACAATTTTGATAAAAACTAACAAGACTAATGTTAAAGCTTCCCCTTTCAAAATTGCTGATGATCAAACTCCCATTGTTAGTCTTATTGAACAAAGTAATTTTACTAATAAATCTTTGCATGTTATTGGTCAACAGCTTGACCATATTGAAGAAAAAATTGTTGAAAAAACTGTTTCTATTGAAAAATCTACTTCTGTTGAAAAACATGTTTCTATCAAGACGGAGAAACCTTTAACTAATTTACCCAGTCAAGATAAAAAATTTAAGTTTAAAAACTGCCCAATCTAAGACTCTTGAAATTGTTGAAAAAATGTTTGCTGATTTAAAAGTAAAAACTGAGGGTACTTCTACAAGTACTACTTGCACCATTTCAAGAAATGACAAAGAAATTGTTTCTGAAGAAAATAAAGATTCTGACATTATTTCTTTTGTCTCTGCAAAAAAGGTTTATGATGATGATTTACCAAAAATTAAAATATTTTTTGGAAATTTCAAACCCATGTTTCTTACAAAAAATTGGTATTCAAAACCTACTCCTCCTGATATGCAGTTTGAAGAAAGACCTTTTCAAACTCAATTTTCTGTTTCTGCTAATAAGATTTATGAATGGAATATTGATGGTTTGTCTGAACAAGAAATCATTAATAAAATGGGTCACATGTCTATGGGTGGAATTGCTTATGTTAATAACCATAATCTTGATCGCCCTAAAATTCTTGACCTTCTTGCTACTGGTTTTTCTGGCACTCTTCGTGGATGGTGGGATTCATATCTCACAAAAGATTCTAGAGAATTTATTAAACATGCTGTTAAAAAGAATGAGGAAGGTTTGCTTATTTTTGATGAAAGTATTGGTCGAGGTATTCATGATGGTGTTAATACCTTGATTTATACTATTATCATTCGTACTCCATCTAATATTTCGTCTCGAATTTCTAATTTGCTGAATAATTTGAGATGTCCTACTATGTCTAATTACAAATGCTATCAAGATGTTTTCCTTTCCAAAGTAATGGATCGAAAAGACTATTTCAAGCCTTATTGGAAAGAAAAATTTATTGACGATCTGCCTACTATCTTTGCTTATAAGGTAAAACAAGAGTTAATTGGTAAAAATGATTCTATTGATTATGATAATTTAACTTATGGTGATATTCTAAGTACTATTAAAAAACTTGGAATTTATATGAGCAATGATGAAAAACTGTTAAATACCAATTAAAAAAGAAAAGAAAAGCTAAATATGAAATGGGTAATTTTTGTGAATAATATGGTTTGCCCTCTATTGCTCCTTCCAGGCAAAAGTGTAAAAAACATGATAAAAGCCACAAATATTATAGCCATAAAAAACATAAAAAATACTGAACTAATTTTAATGATCATTACACTAAAAAGAAAAATGTTTCTAAAAAATATGATAAACAAAGATCAGGTAAAGTTAAATGTTTTAATTGTGGTAAACCTGGACACTTTGGTAAAGATTGTAAATAAAAACCTGGTAAGTTAAAAAAATAAGTTTAATATGCTAAACATTGATGATAAAGATCAAGAAGAATTATTCAAAATCCTTGAATCAAACAATTCGTCTAATTCTTAGGAAGATGATTTTTCTTCTTCATCTAATTCTTGCTATCAATCTGTTGATGATTCCTTCGATTCACCTAATGTTAAAATTGGTTGTAGAGACTCCTGTTGCAATGTTATTAAATCTGTTAATACTCTAACTAAAAGTGAAGAAAATGAAAGTCTATTGGTCAAATTGATAAGTCAAATTGAAAATCCTGAATTACAAAAAGAATATTTGGATAAGTTTAAGAAAAATTTGATAAAAGATGAAACTAGTAAAAAACTTAAATCAATGATAAGTTTTGAAGAGACTTTGGAAAGATTTAATAAAAAGAAATCCAAAGATTTAACTGTTAATGATCTTTAACATGAAATTAATATTGTTAAACAAGAGATAAGTGAATTATAAAACATGAATTTAAAAGCATTAAAAGTGATAATCATAATCTCAAACAAGAATTGTTAATGTTAAAAATTGATAAAATTTTTTATCAACATAAGTTTGATATTGAACAAGATGAACATAAAGATGGAGAAGAATTAAGTCAACAGGCTCGTCTTTCTGATAAAGGTATTGCTGATGTGTTCACTGATTCTCAACTTAATCTAGTTAATAAAATACTTCCCCCAAATGGTTTACAGAAGTTAAAATTGTTGTTTCTCATGATTATCATTTCACTGTTATTGCTATGATTGATTTTGGTACAGATATGAACTGTATCCAAGAAGAATTGATTCCTTCAAAATATTTTGAAAGATCAACTGAAAGATTGATTTTTGCTAATGGTACTCAAATGAAGATTAAATATGAATTGAATAATGCTCATGTTTGCCATGATAATGTCTGTTTCAAGATTCCTTCTATCCTTGTTAAAAACATGACTGATAAAGTGATTCTAGGTTTGCCTTTTATAAGTGCTTTGTATTCTTTTCTTGTTGAACATGATGGAATTACTACTGATCCTTTTGGATAGAAAGTAAAATTCAAATTTTCTTCAAAGTTTGAAATTGATAATGATAAGGCTTTCAATCTAATTCATGCTAAAATCAAACATCTCAACTTCCTCCAGCAAGAAGTTAGATACAAGAAAATTGCTGAACAACTTTCTGATAAATTGTTGCAATCATAAATTGATAATTTTCAAAAAAATGTTGATTGATAATGTTTGCTTTGATGTTCCTAATGCTTTTTGGCATATGAAGAAACATATTGTTGACTTGCCTTATGTTAAAGATTTTGATGAGAAAAACATCCCCACTAAAGCACGACCAATCTAGATGAATGCTAAAACTATTGAATTTTGCAAAAAAGAGATCCATGATTTGTTGGAGAAAAAACTAATTAGGAATAGCAAGTCCCCTTGTTCTTGTTCTGCTTTCTGTGTTCAAAAGAATGCTAAAATTGAGAGAGGAACCTCTTGCCTGATTACTAACTATAAACCCTTGAACAAGGTCTTGGAATGGATTCGGTATCCTATTCCCAATAAGAATGACTTGGTCCATAGGTAGTGTGAGGCTGTGGTGTTCTCAAAGTTTGACATGACATCTGGATTCTGGTAGATCCGAATTAGTGAGAAGGATAGGTACAAAACTACTTTTACCACTCCTTTTGAACATTATGAGTGGAATGTTATGCCTTTTGGTCTTAAGAATGCCCCTAGTGAGTTCCAAAACATTATGAATGATATTTTCAACTCCTTCAGCCATTTTACCATTGTTTATATTGATTATGTTCTTGTTTACTCCAGCTCCATTGATGACCATTGGAAACATTTGTATTCATTTCTAGATACTATTAAAAGAAATGGTCTTGTTGTTTTTGCTAAGAAAATTAAATTGTTTCAAACAAAAGTTCGTTTCCTTGGCTATGACATCTCTGAAGGACAAATTCATCCTATTGACAGAGTCAATCAATTTGCTGATAAATTTCCTGATGTTATCACTGATAAAACCTAAACGGTTTTAGACCCCTTAAAACAACTAGTTTAACCTAGTTAGTTAGCCAAGTGATTAACTTAGTCAATTTAAGTAATTCTAGGTTATCACAAACATATAATAATATCAAAAGTATAAAGCAGCGAAAATATAAAAGACACGATGATATGATCACCCAGGAAATCACACGGTAAAAACCTGGGGAGGATTTGACCTAGCTATCCTCAAGGTAAACCTGAATCCACTATGCGAAAGAATCGAAGTTCATACAGGATGACTTACAAGCTCCCCGCTTGACTTCCAAATGCTACCCACTAGTAGAACTTACTGACATGACCACGTGCAAGCTCTGAATCCATAGACTCCTTCTTTCTTGGATTCTCCAATCAGCTACGAGCACCCACACTTGATATTCTTTAAGCTTCTATGGTAGCAACCGAGTTGATCATCAAGATGTTGAAGTAATCTCTACCTTGAAAACCCTAAACTTTGTGTAAAGGAAAGCTCCTCTAGATCTCACAAGAGATTTACACAAAACAGCAAAGTATAATCAATAACTTAACTGGAGCAACTCTAAAAACGTGGCTAGGGTTTTTCTTTATATACCTAGGGTAAAAACAGAAAACCCAAAATGTTTAATGAGTTAGGGTTGAGCTGGAAAATTCTGCAGAAAAACATTCTGCCCGAGATTCGATCGATCGAGTCTTTCTTTCGATCGATTGAGCTAGGCCGAAATGCACCAATGTATCTGCAGCCTCTCGATTCTAACTTTACATAAAAGACCCAACTTTAAGCAAGCCTAAACAAGACTAAACAACTTGTTTTGATCATGGTTTTCCAACAATACACATTAGAGTTCTAAATACATAAAATCCTAGATCTTTAGAACCTAACAAACTCCCCCTTTGGCAATCCGTGACAAAACACAAATACTAAACTCAAAGTTTACAATTAAAAAACCCTTTACAAAAATAATGCTCATAAAACCAAAATTCAATCCTAACTACTATCCATCAGTTGCAAGTGTAGACAGCAGCTCAATTGAATCAACCTGTTCATTCCTGAAATACTCAACAAATGCATAAATGCATGTGTGACAGAAAATAGTATATAAACAGGTATAACATTCTTGTATAATTCACACAACATACAATAAAGACATATATCAAATGAATAACTCATAGAATATAAATCAATAAACAATGAATCCAAAGTAATAAGAATAAAAAAGAAAACATGTATATCAATTAATGTTACTCCCCCTAACATGAATATCCCAAAAAAAATGATATACAAGGTGAAGCGCCTAAATACAATCTAACAGCTCCACTATTTCCTTAAAACAACAAAAACTCTCCTTAACTACAAAACTCTTCTACAAACTCTACTCCCCCTTTTTGTGACGGAATGCCAAAGGGCAATCACAATCCATCATCAAAAGGAGGTGGTGAGGGTGAACGAAGATGTGCCAGATCAGCTCGCAACGCACAGATCTCGTCAAGCACGTCCACCAAAATCTGACTATGAGCCGCCTGAACAGTCATGATAGTCTCCAAAGTACGACGGATATCAAAGTCATCCGATAGAGGCAGAGGAACAGCAACAATAGCATCATCAGGATCAGGAACATCCTCACCAGAAGGACTTGTAGAAGAAGAGGGAGGAGGTGCGGACCCAGAAGGTGTAGACCTAGGGTGTTTAGGGCCAGCTCGAAGGTGAGCAGCCCTCTGTCTAAGAAAAGACACACCTATAGGACCAATGACATGCATAGGCTCAGAGGAAGGGAAACCACTAAGATCAAGATAAAGAAGAATCCTATGGATAAAAATAGGATGAACAAGGGCATGAGAAGAAGATGAACTCCTATACACTTCGTTCAAAGAACGAAGGAACAAATGGGAAAAACTGATAGGAGCATCAGTAACTAAAGCGTACAAAAATACACACCTCTCGAGAGGAATGATGTGTAGATGAGAAATGGGCCAAAAGAAGTGACACGCTATCCTAAAGAAAAGATAGTGTAGCTCAGAAAGCTCAGCAGTGCTGATCCTAGAATCAGAACCCCACTGGATAGATGACCCAGTGATGTAAGACATGATATCACTCAAAACTAGAGACTCATCATAAGGGTAGACAGGGTGCTGGACCAAGGGTACCCTTAGAGCATCAGCCACTACTGTAGGAGTAATGCTGTACTCTACGCCTCGTATCCAACTCTTGAATAAAGTGTTGGAATCATAGACGCGGATCGAGATGTTCGAGTAGAACTCTCGAATCAAGCTAGCAGGTGGAGGAGGATCAGAAATATCCATCAAGGGTAGCCAGCCCCTACGCTCTAAGTTTGCCCTATTAGCAGGATCCAACTTATCTAGAATAACAGACCACTTAGACCAAATCTTATGCTTAAGGTTCAGCTTTTCAAAGATCTCCTGATTTTTCTCACGAGGAAATTTCTCTCGGTCAAAGGATGGAGGGGAAGGAGTAGGTGAAGGGACAGACCTACGAGCCCTAGTTTCCTAGGCATGATGCTAAGGAAAGGACAGAGACATAAGAAAAAACCAATAGAGAAACAAATAAAAACCAAGGGTAGACTGCAAGTTAGCACAAAAAAAAAATAGAGAAAAAAAAACTATATGATGCATGAACAGTTAAAACGCCATGATGCATGTACTAATGCAGTAAATAAAGTTCAATTTTAAGTTCAATTGCACAAAATTGGCTCGAGCATAAAGTTTCTAACCAAAAACCCCAAAAATTTGAAAACCACTTGTAAAATTTTGAAGCACATTGATGAATTAAGCATTACAAAATACAAAACATAGATTATAATGCCTAATTGCATCCAATCAACAAGCCAATTTCATCAATTACAACCTAATTAAACAAAATCCCCAATTCGGAACAATTATAAACCCTAGAATTTTCAATTCTCCAAAAAACCCAAAATTGATCAAATTAAACTATCAAGAACATATTTATAGCTTGTCTCCATAAAAACCCATTGATCAATTTCACAAAATTGGGCTTGAAACATCAAAAATCCCAAAAAGAGAGAGGTTCAAAAATATGAGATAAAATGCATGAAAAATGCAAATAAACTCAAAAATGAGGGGCAAAAGAGACTTACCGGCTTGAGGAAAGAGAAATCTTGCAAAAATTTTGGAGGAAAATGACAAAAAATTCGCTGTAGATCGTTGCTTAGTCGAAGACGGAAAAGGAGGTTTGAAAAAACTTTTGAAAAAGAGGATGAATCAGTCAAAGAGTACTGTTTAAAAAAACTGATTCACGACTTTCGATTGATCGAAAATTACATTCGATCGATCGAATCACTCCGACAGTTTTAAAAAGAATTTTAAATATTTTCGATCGATCGAAAAATAGAATGGATTGATCGAAACAAGCAGTGGATCACAGTATTTTGAGAAAAATTCCAGTTTTGAAAAACTCAAACCAATTTTTGAAAATAACTCCTCAAAGCATTAAAATCAATGAAACACAATGCTTTTTCAAAAACCCAAATTTGTAATCCCAGTTTCTCCAAGGAAAGTTTCAGCCAGTTGTTCCTTTAAATTCACAAGCAAAAACAATGTTGTGCATAATACTCAAGGTATTTTTCAAACTTGGTTGGTCAGACCAAAAACACACACAATAATATGTACAATGTTTAGCAAAGAGTAACTTGTGTAGTGTGTGCAAACAAGCAAAAACTTGAGATACATGTGAGGTGATATGTGAATAGAGATCAATCACAAAGTCTACAAAATTCATCACACAGAATTTAAAAAAGACTATCACTTAAAGAGTTACATCATATAATTCCCACATCTTCTAGAACAAAAGCTTGCAATCATGTAAGTTTCTTGAATTTTTTGCCTCATAGTTATGTGAGATGGCATCAAGCCTAATAGTACACACCAATTTTAATTATGTGAGATGGCATCAAGCCTAATAGTACACACCAATTTTAAGCATTAAGCAATTAAGCCGAGGCATCACCTTATGTTCTTTTTGTGCATGTGCTACACTTTCTCGAGCACAGAATCTTATGATATGCACTAAGATGTTCATAATTGGGTAGTGAACAGTGGTGAGATGGTTATTTATGCCTTTCTCAAAAGGATCAAGTCCGACAGTCAAATAACATGTGACTTCAAGATTAAGACAAAGTGATCAAAAACCATAAACATCTTTCCCACACAACATGCATTACAAAGCTTCAACTAGTCAAGTGCAATAAATAAGCTCATCAATGTTAAACAAGGTACATTCGACATGTTATGTGTAAATAAATTGACCAACCTTGTTTTCAAAAACCAAGAACCATAGTGCCATAACATCTTTTGCTTTTCTCCTTTTTATTTATTTATTTATTATTATATTAAAAGAGAAAACAAATAAATCCTAGAATGAAATGCATGAATGTAATGCAATGCAAGTCCTAGAACAAAAAAACACAAAAAACCAAATAACAATGGTCACAAAGGAATGAGCAATAAAGCACAAGGACCATGTCAGAAAGACTCAATTAGATCAAGTCTTTTGCATCCAAAACCTTTTAGATGCACCACGGGCATTGGAGTTCTTATTCACATTCAAGTGATTTCCAACTCCAGTATTGGAATAAAGGTTCAACACCTTTACCAATTCACCAATGAGTGCCATAGGATCTTGTGCTTGAGGCATAGGCAACTTTGGTTTGTTTGCTCTCTTAGCAGCTTGAAGCTTCTAACATTTAGGACGAATGTATCTAGACTTTCCACAATAGTGACAAACCCAAGCAGGTTTACCATGTATCTTGTTCTTAGAAAGGGTAGAATCCTTAGGTTTAGACTCTCATAGATCAACCCTAATCTTCCTAGATGGTGAAACTTCTATGGGTTTAACTACCTCACTCACAGGGATCTTAACAGTTTCACTCACAACCTCACTCGCAGAAGGTTCAAAAGAAGATGGAGGAACAAAGTTTGTGGAATGTGGTGCAGAATCAAAGATGCTTTCAACATATCCTAAACCAGATTTATCAAAAGGATACTTTTGAACGTTCAACATGTGATCAAGTTTAGAACTAACAGATCTAGCAACAGATAAATCATGTTCCAAAGTTTTAACTTTATCAAGTAAGAGCATGTTCTCAGATTTAACATTGTTCAAAAGATCATTAGCATCAAACAAATTAACAAGCAAATTCTTCTTTTCAAGCTCAAGAGATTCAATTTTCTTCAAGCCAAGTTCAACATTCATAGCATCCTTTGCAGCAATTTTGCAAAGTTTATTTTAGGCCTCTTGAAGATCTGCATTCTCGAAGAGTTCCCCATCAGAAGGGTTCTCTTCAACAGATATACTTTCATTTACTACCGCAGTAGCAGTGAAAGCAATGAAATTTTCATCCTTGTCACATCCAGACTCATCATCAGAAACCTCATTATCACTAAGGGTTATAGCCATAGCTTTACCCTTAGATCTCAAAAATGTAGGACATTCAAATTTCACATGACCATACTCTTGACAGCCAAAACACTGAGCACCCAAAGGATTGTTTGAAGATTGACCAACTTTTTCTCTAGGTTTTTCAAAATTATTAACCTTAGTGGGATCATTCTTCCTAAAGTTTCTAGGTTCAATAGTGTTTGTACCTCTTGCCTTTCTATTGTTATTCCTAAGAAAGTTTCTAAAGTTCTTGGCAAGGTATGCAATCTCTGTAGCAGAGAGCTCATCATCAAATCCACCAACATCAACATCATCAACTGACTTAAGAGCCATTGATTTGAATTTGTTCACTTTGGGTAGGTCAGACTCATAGGACTGAAGATATCCTACAAGCTCATCAACAAGGATGGTGTCCACATCCTTGCTCTCAGTAATGGCAGTCACTTTGGGTCTAAAGTCTTCAGTTAAAGATCTAAGAATCTTCCTAACAATTTTAGGTTGATCATAGATTTCACCCAAATTAAAAGCAGAATTAACAATAACATTTAATTTAGCATAGAATTCATCAAAAGATTCATCATCAGACATTCTAATGCTTTCAAATCTAGAAGTCAATTGTTGCAGTTTATTAATCTTAACTGCCTTTGTGCCTTTATGCACAGTTTGGAGGATTTTCCAAGCAGTGTGAGCAACCTCAACATTAGAGATTCTCTTAAATTCTTCCATAGAAACGACATTGAAAATGGCATTCTTAGCTTTGCTATTGAAGCCTGCTGCTTCTTTTTCAAAAGTTTGCCACTCACTCATAGGAGTAGTGGGCTTCTGCCATCCGTATTCAATGGAATTCCAAACCCTCTCATCAATAGATTTCAAGAATGCATTCATCCTTACTTTCCAATAAGTATAGTTATTCCCATCAAAGTGAGGAGGAACAACAAGAGAGTGTTCGTGCTCCATGACAACAGGGGTCAAGGATCAGCTCAGAGATCAAAAAATCTCTAATAAGAGAGCAACCCACTCTGATACCACTTAAACGGTTTTAGACCCCTTAAACAACCAGTTTAACCTAGTTAATTAGCCAAGTGATTAACTTAGTCAATTTAAGCAATTCTAGGTTATCACAAACATACAATCATATCAAAAGTATAAAGCAGCGGAAATATAAAAGACACAATGATATGATCACCTAGGAAACCACACTGTAAAAACCTGGGGAGGATTTGACCTAGCTATCCTCAAGGTAAACCTAAATCCATTATGCGAAAGAATCGAAGTTCATACAGAAGGACTTACAAGCTCCCCGCTTGACTTCCTAATGCTACACACCAGTAGAACTTACTGACACGACCACGTGCAAGCTCTGAATCCATGGACTCCTTCTTTCTTGGATTCTCCAATTAGCTACAAGCGCCCACGCTTGATATTCTTTAGGCTTCTATGGTAGCAACCGAGTTGATCATCAAGATGTTGAAGTAATCTCTACCTTGAAAACCCTAAACTTTGTGTAAAGGAAAGCTCCTCTAGATCTCACACGAGATTTACACAAAACAGCAAAGTATGAGCAACAACTCAACTGGAGCAACTCTAAAAATGTGGCTAGGGTTTTTCTTTATATACCTAGCGTAAAAATAGAAAATCCAAAATGTTTAATGAGTTAGGGCTGAACTGGAAAATTCTGCAAAAAAACATTCTGCCCGAGATTCGATCGATTGAGTTTTTCTTTCAATCGATCGAGCCAGGCCGAAATGCACCAATGCATCTGCAGCCTCTCGATTCCAACTTTACATGAAAGACCCAACTTTCAGCAAGCCTAAACAAGACTAAACAACCTGTTTCGATCATGGTTTGCCAACAATACACATTAGAGTTCTAAATACATAAAATCCTAAATCTTTAGAACCTAACAAAACCCAGCTGCAAAGATTTCTTAGGTCATTGAATTACGTTGCTGATTTCTACAAGGATATGAACAAACAATGTAAACCTCTGTTTGATCGGATAAAGAGTAATCCTCCACCTTGGTCTGATATCCATACTTCTCTTGTTAGACAAATCAAATCCCATGTTAAGACATTACCATGTCTTGGTATTCCTACCATTGATGCTTTCAAAATTGTTGAAACTGATGCCTCTGACATTGGTTATAGTGGTATTCTGAAACAAAGGGTTTTCCTAGAGTCCTCTGAACAAATTATTCACTTTCACTCAAGAATCTGGAATAATGCACAGTTAAATTATAGTATTATTAAAAAAGAAATTTTATCTATAGTACTATGTATTTCAAAATTTCAAAGTGATTTATTAAACCAAAAGTTTTTATTACGTATTGATTGTAAAAGTGCTAAATATGTTATTGAAAAGGATGATGAGAATATTGCTTCAAAACACATTTTTGCTAGATGGCAAAATATTTTAAGTGTTTTTTTTTTTTTTATATTGAATATATTAAAGGATCTCAAAATTCCATCCCTGATTTTCTTACCCATGAACTTCTATAGTGTCACAATGGCAAGTAGAAGACCCAAAGATAATCATCCTGTTGAAACCTCCAAACAAATGGTCATAAAAGAACTTGTTTCTCTTGTTGAAATTGCTAACCATTTTACCACCCTAGGAACCATCCCTAGGCCCAATTATTCCACTGTTCTTGCCACGTCCTATGACCCTTATGCTTTAATCCCTATTAACCAACCTATTAGAACTGTTTTTTCTAGAAATTCCAATAACCCTCAATATATCAAAAAACAATATTTCCAAAACTTGTTTTATATTGAACCCAACAGAGTCTCAATTTCTGATCCTCTCAAACTTGCTAAAAGTTATTTCCCTCCAAGATTTCACTGGATTCCTGAGCATAAAGAAAAGAATTTACAGTATTATTCTGATCTTTTGCGTCATGAAAAATCTATTATTATTAACACCATATATGACAAAGTTGATACCTCTAAAATTATTTATCACAGTGTTTACCTGGTCAATTTCATTCCTAAAGAAAAATGGGGTCCTTCCCCTAATTCTACCAGAACAATGTCCACTTCTCCCATTACCTATTCCTACCATGATTACATCACTGCTTGGTCAAGATTTATGCTTCACCAAAATGAAAACGTGTCTCATTCCCGGTTTGTTAACTTTGATAAAAGTTTCACTGGTTCTCTGCCTCTTTGGTTCAACCATTGTTGGACTCAATTTGGCCTTATTAATGACATATTTCCTGAACCATTACTTGATGCTTTTGAATGTTCCAAGAAATTTTATAAAATTGATGCTCATGGTGCTAAGTTCCCTACTTTGCTTCACTTTGTTAAACCCCATAAGATACCTTGGATATTAAAATGGAAATATGAAAAAGATGGTGATGTTCTCTCGAGCCAGTGGTATGTAAAATGGTGGGGCAAATTCCCTCATACTCAAAGCATTATTGCCACCATTTCTAGAGAATCTTCATCCACTGTTGCTCTCCCCATGGCCAAAGATTGTCCTCTAGTACAATCCCCTACCCCTACTGATGCTTCCTCCTCCTCTTCCACCAAGAATGCTAAGCCTCCAGCAAAAAACAAGAGCTTTCCTATTGATGATTTAAGGAAAAATAATGATGCTCTTTTTGCCTTACTCAAATGGGCAGAAGAAACTGTGGCCAATTGAGGAGATTCCAAAGCCTATTCAGAGGAATCTGTCACTCACAACCCTTATTTCCCTTACGACCAGGAACTTTTTGGACATGATGAGGATAACACTCCTAATCTTAGGGATAATTAATATTATACTATTTGTCTGGCTTGCATAATGGCCAAAAATGCTACAATGTTTACTCTTGGTAAAGTTTCATTATTGCTCTACACCACTAATGTTAATGCTTTTAAGGATTCTTCACGTTTTGGACTGAAGTTTCAAAATATTCCATGACTACTTTCAAGTATTCCAAGACTAATTTCTGCATGATTTGGACAAGATATTGACAAGCCTCATGATACTGATGTTCCACTATTCACTTTTACTATTAACAGTTACTATTCACTATTTACTATTCACTTTTTATTGTTCACTTTGAATTTTGCCTATTTAAGGGGAGTTGTCCCTTAAGCTAAAAACAGAATTTGCTCTAGAGAGTTTTCTTTCCTTAGAACTTCTTCCCTTAGAAGCCTTCTTTGAAAGAAAATTCTTTGTTCCTACTATCACTATTTCCATACAAACCTTGTAACTAGGACTAGTTCAAGCTTTGGAACTGTTAACCTGTACTATTGAGATCTTGTAACTACTACTACTGTAAGTGTTTGCTCTATTTTCAATAACAAGTATTTTCAGCTTTCTGTTTATTATACTACTTGTTGCTACTGCCATCCTGGACGGTTCTAAATTCTAATTGATTTGATATATATACTGCTTGGCTGGTTCTACCACTTTACTATTGTTTTAAATTACTTGTATTTTGATTATAATTGCAATACTGCCTTCTTGGCTGGTTTGCTTTCTTTACTTTCAGCATATTATATTGTGTATATATATATATGTATATAAAAGCAAGGGAACTAGTGATCATAGATTAGATTAAACCTAAAAACTAGGCTTTAATTGATATGCACAATTGACTACATATATGTATAAGTAGGTGAATGGCTAATTGTATTATGATTATATACTAAGTAAGTACAAAGCAATATATGTGGCTATTAGGTGGCTAAGTTATTAGATACGTAGTTGTTGGTGTTTTAATTGAGTACTTAACGTGGTGTACTCAAGGAGATCAAGGATTGATGTGGTTTAATAAAGGAAATTGTGAACTTGTAACTCTCTCTCTCTCTCTCTCTCTCTCTCTCTCTCTCTCTCTCTCTATATATATATATATAAAAAAAAAAAAAAAAAAAAAGGCTATCCTAGCGTTTTCAAAACCGCTGGGATAGCTCGATAAAGCGCTAGGATAGGGTCAAAAATCCTATCCCGGCTTTTTTTCCCAGGCGCTTCAATCCACCGCGCTTTAAATGTTGGTATAGGGTCGTCAAACCTGTACTAGCGCTTTTCAAAAGTGCTAGGAAAGGCATACGCCCTATACCAATGCTTTTGAAAGCACTGGTATAGGCCTTTTAAATTATATTGATTCAAGACCTATACCAGCGCTTTTGAAAGTACTAGAATAGGTACTGAAAGTGCTAGTATAGGTCATGAATGAATATAATTTAAAAGCCCTATACCAGCGCTTTTAAAAGCACTGGCATAGGTAGCACCTATTCCAGCATTCTCAAAATTGCTGGTATAGGTCTTCAATGAATATAATTAAAAATGCCCTATTGTAGTGCTTTTCAAAGCACTGCAATAGGGCCTTTTTAATTTTTAATTTTTTTTTAATCTTATAGCACCTGAAATGTACCTACAATACATATTTTCCAATACACATTTTATAACACCTTTAATGAACCACAATTCATATTTTCCAATAGCAAATACAATACCACATTAAACCAACAAACTAAATATTTTACTTATAATTATTTACAATAACAAATACAATACCACTATACCAACAAACTATTTACACTAAAATGGCACAAAAATGAGCTAAATTCACAGGTATTTCAATATACTTTCAACTAAATACATCAAATTATACTCTTATTACACCTAATTTTCACTCAAATTTCAAAGCAAAATATAAGGCAATAATTCCTTGCATCTAATAATTTAACTAAGCTCAATGTCCATGATCTACAACACTAATATTGACAATGCGTTTAATGAATAATACAAAATACATTAGGTTGACAATTACACTTTCAACTAGTACAATACATGATACATCCAAAAAAACAACAGGGAAAAGATAAAATGGTATAACTTTCAAATATACTAATACCAAGGAAAAATAAACAAGAACAGAATGCTATTAGATACATCTCAACAACAATCTTAATCAGCTATTAAACAAATTTCAAATAACAAATTTCATTTTGAATTCAAATTGAAGAACTATTCTATATATTTAATAAATTTTATGTTTTTAATCAAATTACAACCACATAAAACGTGATTTAAAAAAAAAAAAATTAGGGTGGCAAAAAGAATGACCAAAATATACCCCCTAAATGTAAAAAGTCACCAACACAATTTCAAAGCTTCTTAAAACACTATATATATATATAGAGAGAGAGAGAGAGAGAGAGAGAGAGAGAGAGAGAGAGAGAGAGAGAGAGAGAGA
>NW_027069763.1:466512-494025 GCF_002906115.3 Quercus suber | reverse complement strand
GGGGGGGGGGGGGTGGGTATAGATGTCAATTCAATGGCTAACAAAGACAAAGATCATGACAACGATGCCACCAAAGTTATAGAGATGATTCATCACATATAAAATTTGCTTAGAGAGTTAAGGAAAACAATGAAGAATCTAATTAAAAGTACCCAAGGAAGTGACACTTTAAAGGTGTGAGACTTGAGTCACTGAAAAAAGATCTTGAGCCCTTTGATTTATGTGATACTCCTCCACTTTGTTCTCATAGAAGTTCTTAAGCAATAAAAAACCCTAACTTTTTAATCTTTGTTATGTTTTCTTTTCCCTAAAAATATGTTTTTCTAACGGCAAAGGGAGAGGTGGATAACAGATCCCTAACGGAAGTTACCTTAGGTGGGCAAAGTGTTAAGTTTTGAACCACGGGTAGGCAAAGTGAAAGCGGGCCTAACCACAAGTGGGTTTACTGTAATTTTCCCAATAATAAATTACAAAAATTAAATAGTAGATTCTATCATACATCAAACTCCTCCACTTGAACAAACTTGTTCTCCAGTTCATCTTTGAAATTTGAAATCTTCTACTCCAAATAAATAAATACTTTTAACACTTGAACCCCTTGATCTTCTTTTCATACTTGCAACTCATCAATGGAATAAATAAATCATGAATCTCTTTTTCCTTTGTCTTCATGTAATTGTATAGATTTACCAAATAAAAAATGACAATTGAATCAATTCTATCAACCCTAATAAAATCAATACACTTTGGTGCATTGCATACCACTAAAATAAAAGGATTTTGAGATTGACAATCAAATGATTTGATTTCATTGAGATTCTTAAAAATCTCCTCTTCAATTTTTTCCTCACTAGTCTCTACCATCTCGACTTCAAGATCTTCCTCTATAATAAGATATTCATTAATCTCCTCCACAATAATCTTGATTTCAGGACCTTCTTCCATAACAAAGCCTTCATTAATTTACTCGAAAATCTCTATATTTTTTTCTTTGACTTCTACATAATCTTCAAGAACAATATTTTCTTCAACATGCAATTCTTCTTTTAATGGTGGAATATATGACTCTTCAAAATAATTAAAGTATGAACTTCTTGGCCAATAATAATCTTGTTTTGTATACGACAAGATTTCATAACAATCCATAGGACAAAGGTTGATAGCAAGCATTTTTTCATCCTTGGCCATGAACAAATTTTGTCTTTAGATTGTATTCATTCCCACCAACGTAAAGTATACTCACTAAGTTTATATAAAGCAAGTTTAACTTTTCTCTCATAAAAAATAGTCTCAAAAACAAATAAATCATCTAGATCAAGTAACCAATAAAGAAAATATTCTTTATAAAAATAGCCATTAAAACTAGCAATTCTTTTATAAGGCATATGAAATTTACTTACCAATAGGTTGCCTGTGAGTTATGTCTCTATTGTAGTTACCCCTATTGTTTACATACTTCAATGGTGCCATCCTAGCAAAAATATTTGTGAATGTTAGTTGTACGTCACGTAATAGTTGCTAACATTTCTGTCACCAGAATTACTACTGTCTCATATGTTGGCCACCAGACTAGGATAAGTTAAGGCTTTGATACCAACTGATGTGGAAATATGGAAGCATTAAGAAGCATAATACATCTACTTCTACAAAACACGTTTGCTTCTAAAAATAACCTTGAACCTATAAGGAATTAACCCGAAATTCCCAACCTGTGAGAAACAAAAAAATAAATAAATAGAGAAAACACATGTCAAAGAAAAAACAATCACATGCACAAGACAATATTTACATGATTCGGCAATTTGTCTACGTTCACGGAGTTGCACGGATTTCACTATTATTAGAGAAAAATACAAAGTGCGGCAGAATAGTGTTTCGGTCTCTCAAGAACGACAACAACTAAAACCTTAATCACAATGAGCGCTACGGCTTGGGCCTATCGGCCCAAGCCTCCGCTTCATGGACAAAATCTCAAAAATCTCCCATTAAAAATCATGCAACATTATTTGGGTTGGGTCGAGTAATTAACCGGATCAAACATAATTAGGCTCCACAAAGCCCAACAAATCTCCCACTTAAAGACTAGTTCAATCACCAACATCAACTACAATCCTCCAAAAACAATCCCTCATCCCTACAACTCATCAATAGTGACACCCTTAGTAAACATGTTTGTTGAGTTCTTAGATCCATAAATCTTCTCAAGTATTACCAGCTTATCTTTAACAAGGTAACAGATAAAGTGGTATTTTGTCTGTATATGCTTCGACTTTAAAAGCCGATTTTTTGGCAAGAAAAATTGCACTCTGACTGTCACTGTGTAGAATGCCCATCTCCTGCTTCTTAACCAATTCATCTAAGAAGCCATGTAGCCAAATCATCTCCTTTCCAATTTTAGTTGTTGCAATATACTCAACTTTTGTAGTAGACAAAGTAACAATCTTTTGTAGATTTGAAGCCCAAGATATAACTGCACCACCCAGAGTAAAAACAAACCTAGTAGTACTCTTTCTACTATCAATATCACCAGCAAAATCAGCATCTACAAAACCCTGCAGTTTCAAACTTGCACCTGTGAAGCAAAGACATGTATCTGACGAACCCCTCAGATATCTCAGAATCCACTTGACTACCTCCCAATGTTGCTTTCTAGCCTATTCATGAATCTGCTCACAACTCCCACTGCCTGTGCAATGTCTGGCCTTGTACACACCATAGCATACATCAAACTACCAATAGCTGAGGCATAGGGCACTTTGCTCATATGGTCCCTTTCTTCTTCTATCTTTGGTGACTATTCTTTGCTTAGTTTGAAATGACTACCCAATGGTGTGCTCACTAGTTTAGCTTGATTCATTTTGAACCTGCTGAGAACTTTCTTCACATACTCTGATTGTGAAAGCTTCAATGTACCATTAGCCTTGTCTCTAATGATTCTCATACCAAGGATTTGCTTTGCAGCTCCCAAACCCTTCATTGCAAACTATTTTGACAATTTCTTCTATAGAACATTAATCTCTTCAATGCTAGACCCTGCAATGAGCATATCATCCGCATACAATAGTAAAATGATATAAGAATTGTCAAAGAACTTAACATAGCAATAGTGATCAACTTCACATCTTTTGAACCTAATTCTATGCATAAAACTGCCAAATTTCTTGTACCACTATTTTGGAGCTTGTTTTAGGCCACATAAGCTCTTTCTTAGTTTGTAGACTAGAATCTCTTGTCCCTAAACAATGAACCCTTCTAGTTGAATCATGTAAATATCTTCCTCCAAGTCACCATGAAGAAATGCCGTCTTCGTATCTAATTGCTCAAGATGTAAATTTTCTGCAGCCACCATTCCTAGTACCAGTCTGATTGTTGACATCTTCACAATTGGAGAAAATATTTCTGAGTAGTCAATGCCCTTCTTTTGCTAAAACCCTTTGAAAACTAATCTGGCCTTGTAACGCTTGCTGCCATCATGCCCATTCTTTATTCTGTATACCCACTTGTTATGAAAAGCCTTCTTTCCTACTAGCAATTCAGTTAATTCCCATGTCTCATTCCCTAACAAAGAATCCATCTCGTCTTTCATAGCCAACTCCCACTTGCTTGATTTTTCATCCTTCAAGGCTTCTTCATAACATTTTGGCTTACCACCATTAGTCAATAGGAGATAATTTAAAGTGGGTGAATAATACTGTGGAGGTCTAATGGTCCTAGAAGATCTACAGACTTTAGCTACAAGTATACTCTGATCTACCTGTGAATCTACATTATCCTTATCTTCTTTACCCCTTTTCTGGACAATACTTTCAGTTAATTCATCTAAGTTGACAAACTCAGATTTCTTTTGATCTATCTCTGTAACATCTGACACTACAGTTGACTTGTTCTTGTACATAACATGTTCATTAAATATCACATTTGTACTTTTGATGATTTTCCTATTTTGTTCATCCTAAAACCTATAGCCAAATTTCTCATCACCATAGCCAACGAAAAAACATATTTTAGACTTTGCATCAAGTTTACTATAAGCATCAGAATCAATATGAACATAAGAAACACAACTAAAAACTTTAAAACGTGAAAACTTTACCTCTTCACCGCTCCAAACCTCCTCAGGAAGTTTGAACTCCATGGGAACTGATGGTCCTCGGTTTATCAGATAAGTTGCAGTGCTAACAGCATCAGCCCAGAAAATTTTTGGTAGTCCGGCATGTAACCTCATACTCTTAGCACGCTCATTGAGAGTTCTGTTCAAGCGCTCAGCCACAGCATTCTGCTGTCGTGTCCAAGAATGGTCTTCTCCATCCTAATTCCCTGTGCAGCACAATACTCACCGAACACTCCGTCTATGTACTGTCCTCCATTATCTGACATCAAACATTTTACTTTCAAACCTGTTTTTGTCTCAACCATAGTCTTCCACTTCTTAAAAGTTTCAAATACATCAAATTTATGTTTCAAAAAGTAAACTCATACCTTTTTGCTTGAGTCATCAATGAAAGTGATGTAATACCTTGAACCTCCAAAGGATGCAACCGAAGGAGGCCCCCATAAATCAGTATGTACTAACTCTAATTTTTTAGCCTTTGGTGTCCTGCCAGTTTTCAAGAAGCTCACCATTTTCTGCTTTCCTAAGATGCAGCTTTCACATATATCAAAATCAATGGACTTCAATTCTAGTAGTTTCCCTTTTGACAGCAGTATCTTCATCCCTTTCTCACTCATTTGACCAAGTTTGTGGTGCCATAAGCTTGTATCAGTACTTACTTCAGCAACTATAATTGTGTCTCTTGAACTTATATATAGAGTACCGGTCTTCTTTCCATGAGCCAATACTCTGGCTCTCTTTGTAACCTTCCAAGTACCACCAACAAATAATATTGCATGCCCTTCATCATTAAGTTGTCCAACGGAAATCAGATTCTTCCTCAGGTTAGGAATATGTCGAACATTCTCCAGTAACCAAACAGACCCATTGGGCAACAATATCTGGACATCTCCTATATCCACAACATCCATGGCTGCACCATCAGCCAAATACACCTTACCAAAATCACCTGTAACATAATTTTATACGATTTCTAGGTGTGGAGTGGTATGAAACGAAGCTCCTGATTCCAAAACCAATCATCAAGTAGACTGTCTACTGCAAGAAGTAATGCATCTTGTACCTCTTCTGTTACAGCATTAGCAAAATCATCTTCATTCTTCTTCTTAAAACTTTTGCATTGCCTCCTAAAGTGACCCGTTTTCCCACAGTTCCAGCATTGTACTTGTTAGCCTAATCTAGATTTACTTCTATTCTGATTAGAATTTCTGGATTTTGATCTGCCCCGATTTGAATTTCTGTCATTACTCTCCCCCCCCCCCAAAAAAAAGGAAGAAGAAGAAGAAGAAGAAGAAGGACAGTTTTGAGAGCTAGGGAGAAAGTGTTAGCTGGGAAACAAAGTTGTAGATGGAGAAAGGGAGAACCAAAATCGGAAATGAAGGTAAGAGATGAATATTGTGGGCACCCAAATGGGATTTCATATTACAACCAAAGTAATTGATTGAGTTAAGGAAGGGAAAGAGCTTTCTCTGTTTCCTTGTCCTTGCCAATCCCTTTTTTTTACATTTTTATTGAGACCTAAGGTTTTAGTGGGCCAGTTGAGATTGTATTGACCAAAGGGATTTTCACAGGCTTTTTGCCAAACACCTTAGCAGCAAGGCAAAAAAGGAATGTCATTTACATGAGCACGAGTTGTTAAAGAACAACCCCATTCAGACCCATCTTCACGAACTGAAATCAACCTTAAAACCATGATTTCTTCAAGAAGAAAGGATTTTTCCTTGTTTTCTTTGACTGGGCATGATTCATTGGGTCATGAAAGAACCAATCAGTCAATGGCTCAATTTTAGAGGTGAGGCGAGTTATAAAGAGCACAATCGAAGTAGTTATGATCTTACTGAAGATAGTGCTTGTGATAAAGACTAAGCTAAATCTACTCTTGAACACTTCAATACTTTGGGAGCACTATGCCCATGTTGCTCATTAGCTTATGGGTTTTGAGTATATGGGTGCTATTTTGATAAAAATGAGATTGCTTTTTAGGCAAAGAAACAGCTAAGAGTATAGATCCAAACCAATACATGTTTGAATAACCCATTTGACAAGAGAATAGCGAAACTGTTGATTTGTGTGCTATTCCTCCACTTTGTTCTCATATAAGTTCTTTAGCAATTAAAAAAACCCTAACTTTTTTTTTTATCTTTGTTATGTTTATTCCTAAAAATATGTTTTCCTAATGGCAAAGGAAGAGGTGGGTAACCCCTAACAAAATTTACCTCAGGTGGGCAAAGTGTTAAGTTTTGAACCAGAGATAGGCAAAGTGAAAACGAGCCTAACCACAGGTGGGTTTATTGTAATTTCCCCTTATTAATTTTGGCATTTTTATGTAATTTTCATTATTTTAGGTTTAGGGTATTTATTTCCTTGTTTTTAGATGCTTTTTAGGTCAAATTTGGTTCTTGTTATGGTTAGGTATTAATTAGGAGTTATTACAAAATATATTTTATTATAGTATTATTGGTATTATTAAAATTCAAACTTTTATCTAACGTTTCTCTGATGGATTCTAAAACTCTTTCTCCTTTTGAATTCAAGGACCTTCATGGTTTCAAGGTTAGTTTTAGAAGCAAAAGTGTTTTGATTTTTGTTTTCTAGAAGTAGATGTATTCTGCTTCTTGACACTTCCACATCCTGCATCGCTTCTTTCACATTGTAGATGTATTGAAAGCAATGTTTACGTTTGAATAATAAAGATACAAAATTTATGATTCAAGAATAATTTGTTTTAAATGATTTTTCTATGTTAGAATCATTGCATTAAAGGTTTTGTATGTTCAGAATGAGGAAATATGACATAGAAGCATTCTAAAATGGTGAAGGATGTTTTTAAATGTTTTTTATTTCTTTTTGTTTTAATTTCACTAATATTGTTAGGTTCTAAAAATTTAGATTTGAATATTTAGAATCACATTTGTATTGTGTTGGCAAACTGAGAACAAAACATATCTAGACTAGGTTTTAGACAATGCTTAAATGTGGGTGTTTCAAGGTTCAAGTCTAGCTGAGTTCAAAAAAAGTAAGTGTGATTCTGCCTTGCTCGACTGATCGAGAATTAGGCTCAATCAATCGAGAATCACAGGCACATTTTTTTTGTCTTTGCAGATTTTTAAACAGGCCCAAGCTCGTGAAAACGTTAAGAGTTTCATCTAAACTTCTCCACATATAGACAAGCCCAAGCTAGCAATGTTTTGAATACCTTTTTGGAAGACTTATGTGTTACTCTTTATGAGATCTGAGAAGTTTTGTACCTTCTAGCTACACAAGAATCTACTAGAGCAAGAATTACAATCAAGCGTTGGAAGAACATGGTTGCTGCATCAAGATCATTACTGGTGGTGATCTGAAACCTTTGAGTGGGATCTTAAAGTCACAAGTAAGGCGGCTTGTGTTGTTGTAAATCCAAGAAGAGAAGGAGTCTGTGAAGTTGGAGCTTATTCGTGATCGTGTCAGTAAGTTACTACATGAGGTAAAAATATATTTTGGGTTAAATCTAATTGTAAAAACATCAATTCTCTTATAGTGGATTTACTTTACCTTGAGGATAGCTAGGTCAAATCCTCCCTAGGTTTTACCTTGAAACGGTTAGTTTTATTAGTTTTCCTAGATCATCATATCGTTGTGTTATTTACTTTTCTGCATATTAGCATGATATGATTTATTTGTGTTTAACATAAAACTAAATAATTAATCTAAGTAATCACTTGGTTAAAAAATTAGGTTAAACAATATATTTTAAGGGGTCTAAATGAACAAACAAATGGTATCAGAGTGAGTTAGCCCTTGTTTTTAGGATTCTTAACCTAGAGTTGATCCTTAACCCCTACTGTCATGGAACATGGTCACTCTCTTGTGATCTCCCCCACACTTTGATGGAAATAACTATGCTTACTAGAAGGTTAAGATGAGAGCCTTCTTGAAATCCATTGATGAGAGAGTGTGGCTGTTTGTTGAGAATGGTTGAGAAAGACCAGCCATGGCTATTGGTGAATGGACTACTGCCCAAAAGGAAGCAGAAAGCTTTAATAGTAAGGGTATGAATGCGATATTCAATGCTGTTTCCATGGAAGAATTTAAGAGGATCTCAAATGTGGAGATTGCTCACACTACTTGGAACATCTTGCAAACTGTGCATGTAGGCACTAAGACTGTAAAAATTAATAAATTGCAGAAGTTGACTTCTAGATTTGAAAGCATTAGCATGTCTAATGATGAATCTTTTGATGAATTCTATGCTAAGTTGAATGATATTGTCAATTTTGCTTTTAATTTGGGTGAAGTATATGATCAACCTAAAATTGTTAGAAAAATTCTTAGATCTTTGACTGAGGCTTTTAGACCTAAAGTGACTGCCATAAATGAAAATAAAGATATTATTCTATCCCTGTAGATGAACTTGTAGGATCTCTTCAATCCTATGAATTGGATTTACCAAAATCTAATAAATCCAAATCTATGGCATTAAAATCTATTGATGATGTTGATGATTGTGGATTTGATGATGAAATCTCATCTACTGAGATTGCTTATCTTGCTAAGAACTTTAGAAACTTTCTAAGAAATAATAATAGGATGGCAAGAAATAGAAACGATATTGACCCTAAGAATGTGAAAAAGAATGACACTACTAAAAACAACAATGCTGAAAAATCAAAGGATAAAATAGGTTAATCTTCAAATAATTCTTTAGGACAATGGTGTTATGGTTGTTAGGGTTATGGTCATCTAAAATCTAAGTGTCCAACTTTCTTGAGGTCAAAAGATAAAACTATGGCTATTACTCTGAGTGATGATGAAGTTATTGATCATGAATCTAAAAGTGATCAAGAAGGAAACTTCATGGCTTTCATTGCTATTGCTGTAGTAAGTGAAATAGAGACTGCTTGAACCCTTCTGTTGGGAAACTATTTGAGAATGCAGATTTGCAAGAAGCTTATAACAAGTTTTGCAAGGTAGCAGCTAAAGATGCTATTAGTGTTGAATCAAGGTTGAAAAAGATAAACACTATTGAACAAGAAAAAAAGAATTTGTTGCTAAAATTGTTTAATGCTAATGAACTCTTGAGCTCTGTTAAGATTGAGAACATGTCTTTGCTTAAAAAGGTTAAAAGTTTAGAATTAGAACTATCTGTTGCTAGAGAACAAATAGATAAAACTTATACCTCTAAACTAGATGAGATGTCGCATGTTCATAAGTCTGTTTTTGACAAGACAGGTTTAGGGTTTGCTGAGAGTGGATCTACTACTCTAGTGAATCCTCTTAAGTCTGTACTTGCTACAACATCTTCTGTTGTTCATCCAACTCTTTCTGAAGTTTAGGTACATAAGGATGTAGTTCCAGCTTCTAGAAGAATTAGGGTAGATCAGAGTGAGTCTAAACCTAAGAATCCCAATCAATCTAGAAGAAAGAACCACAAACCTTAGTGGTTTTCTCACTTTTGTGGTGGAGCTGGGCATACTAGACCAAATTTCCTTAAGTTGCAAGCTTTAAAAATATCTTCCAAACAAAAAGTGTCTGTGCCAAAAGTACAAGATCCTATAGCACTTATTCATGAGTTGGTGAAGGTTCTTAACCTTTATACCAATATTGAAGCTGAAATTAGGGTAAATTCAAATAGAAATCCCAACTCCAAGTTTGCATCTAAAAAGGTTTGGATGCAAAAGACTCAACCTCAGTGAGTTTGTCTGACATGGCCCTTTTGTTAATTCTTTCTATCTCTTGTGACCAAATTTTTTTTTTCTTTAGGATTGTATTTGCATAACATTCATACATTGCCTTCTAGGTTTGTTTTGTTTTATATTTTTCATTTTTTTTAACAAAAATAAAATAAAATAGGAAATCAAAAAAAAAAAAATTGTATTATACATCTTCAAGATTTGTAATTGATGTTGGCCTATGAAATTTACATTTCATGACTATGTACCTTGTTTAGCTTTGATAAGCTTTACTTTTCTGTACTTTGCTAGTTTGTGCTATGTAGTGCTTATATTGTGTGAGTTGTTTATGGTTTTTAATCACATACTCTTGATTTTGAAGTCACATTCTTTTGATTGTAAGGACTAAAAAATCCTAGGAGAAAGGTATAAATAACCATCTCACCATTGTTACTCGCCAATCATGAACACCTATGTGCAAATCATAAAAGTCATGCTTAGTCTAGTGTTGCACTTGCATAGCAAAATACTTAAGGTGTTATTGTATATTAGTTAAAAGAAGCAAAATGCAAAATAAAAAAATGATAGGCCACAAATTGAATTGACCCATTGTGATTAAACCAATTAATTAATTAGCCAAGTTATTAATTAATCAATTTAACATGCAAACGCGTGATAGCACAAACAAATCACCAATTAACTAAATATGCAGCGGAAATTAAATGACACAGTGATTTGTTTACAAATGGGGAAAACCTGATGGCAAAAATCCCACCGGGTGATTTTCAGGTCACACCTCCCGAAACTCCACTATTATCACAACAAGCGGTTATAAGTAAAGGAATCCCAAATATCTTATCAAAACACAGTTGAACCCTTACCCCAATACCCAATTAGACTTGTTCTGTAGTGATAGTTTCCATCTTTGATGCACGACTCCCAAGTACGTGACTAACCAATGCATGGATCCCAGTATGCGACTTCAACACCAACTGAAAGAGAGGTTGGCTGCAAAGTTCTTCACTTCATCCTACATGATGAAAATCAAGAAGATGCTTGGTCACAAAACCTAACGGTGCACATACACAACAACTTCTTCAAGAAGAGATGAACTAAGGCAAGAACTTCGTCTCTGATCACAATTTGCTTCAACAAAGTTTTCTCAATGCTTGTGCAACTTGTGAACTCTTTGACGGCTCTTAAAACAATCCTTTTATATGCCTAGGGTTAGGAGAAAAGAAGGCCCAAAGACACATTCACGGATTCCAAGAAATTAGATCAGAATTTTGAATTTCTTAAATCTCGACAGATAGTAGGTGTCGAGCTTACGGGCTTGAGACAGCTTTCTTAAGCTCGATAGATGCAGCTCTCGAGCTTTAATGAATTTGCACTATCAGCTTGTTTTCTTGGATAGACTTGATGACTTCAACATTTGATCTTGAAACCTTGTTTCTTGAAGTATTAAAAACACCTAGAACTACCCAATTACAAGTAAAGTGCATTTTGTCAAAGAATTACCCAATTACATAAACAAATGACATATGTTCTTAACATGTGAAACACATATGTCCTAAAAAAAAGGGAAAAATATGCTTCAAAATAAATAAAATAAAATAAAATAATTACTTGATTGCAAGTGTGTTTTCTAAGAGATGTGGGAGTTATATGATGTAACTCTTTAGGTGATAATCACTTTCAAACTTATATGATGAATAATGTAGAAAGTGTGTTTATTCTCTGTTTACATATCACCTTGTCAACATCTCATACACTTACTAGTTGCACACACCACAAGCAAAACTTTGTCAAATTTGGTACATGTGATTGTGTGTTAAGTTTTGTGGCCTTCCAAAATTAAACTTCTTGATGTGTTTAATGCATTTTGGGAAGTGAGGAAAGAAAAGATGGAGGAAATTTTGATAAAGTTTGAATTTTTCTTTGAAAAGTTTGGTTTTAAAAATCGTTTGAAATCATGAACATGCATCTCATATCATAAAAATAGTTTTTCAAATGTTTTTGCAGAAAAGTTTTCCAAAATTTTCAAATGTTCTCTCTCTTCATGATTTAATTGATTAAGTCTATTTTTTGACCAATCGAAATGTGAAGAAGAAAAAAAAAAATTCATTTAAAGTTTCAGGTTCCTTCGATTACTGCCCGATTCCTCTCAACCAATCGAATCTCAAATTTTTTTTTTTTAATAAAAAACATATAGGAATCATATCTGACTTTTTCAAAAGTTTCTTTTTGTCTATCTCTTCGATTCCTCTCTCGATCCCTTATCTCAAAAACATTTTTGTCATTTTCTTTTTCAAAGATTCAAAGGTTTTCATCATACACTTAGGGTAAGACATTTTTGTCCTTTCTTTTTCATCTTTTTACAAGTTTTCAAGCATTTTTCATTAATTTTTTTTTAGAGATTTTCGCTTTTTTAAAAATTTGGGGTTTTTGATGATTATGGACTTTTTGATCAAATTTGAACCATGGGTTTTTGTTTATACATCATATTAACAAGATTCACATACTTTAATTTTAAAATTTTGTGGTTTATTAAAACCTTCAAAATTAGGGTTCTAAGTTCTTGAGAAATTGGGGATTTTATGAAATTGACATGTGTTATTGATAGATTGAGTAATTATAACATGTTTTATGCTTGTTATGTTGTTCAATTGATTAATATGAGGTTGTTTTTGAAAATAAGGTTTTCAAAATTGGGGATTTTCTAAAATTCTTAATTTTCTTTTGTTAATTTTCAATATTTTGATGGAATTATAATGTTTTAAAGCATTAGAGCATGCATCATATGGGTTTTAATGCCATGCATCATATAGTTTTTCAAATTGCATGTTTTCTTGTATCTAACTCTTCTTAATGCAGTCTACCCTTGGTTTTTATTGTTTTTCTTTGTTTTTGTTCTTAGTTATGGTTCCTAAGGTTGGTAGGAAGTTCAAAACTAGAGTCAATTGTAACCCTGGGTCTTCCTCTTCAGGTTCAGCCCTAGGTGATAGAGAGCATTTTCTATCCAAAAAATGTGAGGAAACATATGAGACCTTTACTAAGTATAGGTCTATCTGGGGTGAAAGGGAAATAGTTTTAAGTGAGCTAGATCCTTCTATACGTAGGAACTTTGTGTCTAGGAACTGGGTTTCTTTGCGTGAGGTGTCTAATCCTCCTCCTGCAGCTTTGATTAGAGAGTTTTACTCTAATATCACTGTGTATTCTGAGATCACAAGTGGTCATTACTTGACTTCTTGGATTATTAGAGGTCAAGAGTTTACAATTTCTAAACAAATTGTTTCTAAAACTTTAGGTGTTCCTTTGATTCGTAAACCCACATACCCATACACTAACTTTCTATTGTTGATGACATGATGTCACTTCTTTGTGTTCGTCTTATTTCTTGGTGTACTAAGCCAAGAATCAATTCTTGTGAATTCACTAAGCTCAATTCTTTATATCTTAGGATTTCTTGTCATAACATCTATCCCATTTCACATGTTCATACTATCCCTATAGATAGATGTGCTTTTCTTTATGCTCTTATTATTGATGGTTCCATGTGTTTTTCTTCCATGTTTATTCAAACTATTGTTGATGTCTCTAGGAGTACAAGTAAGAGTTAAAAGTTGTTTCTCCCTATGTTTATCTCTAGGGTTTTGAGGTTTTTAGGGTTGTCTGAGTTTCCTCCCTTAGAGTTAGTACATGTCACTGCCTTTATATGAGGTACCAATCTTAGATAGCGATAGGCACAGTAAAGAGTGCTGAGCCAAGCACTGGGACTTCTAAGAGATCACGAGGGGATGCTTCTACTATAGCTCTTGCCCCTGGTGCTATGCCTGCTGCTGAGGAGGCATTTGTGGATCCAACTGCTACTATGGATCCTGCTAGTGGTGCTGAGGATGTTAATTCTATGGTTTCTCCTCCTCTATCACTCCGTGCTATTATGTAGTCCTTCATGACTACACAGACTACTCATGGATAGCTTCTTGATGAGTTGTTGATGGAGGTTTCCTCTTGAAGAGCAAATTTTATGGAGTATAGGAGTGCTTTTCCACCTCCTCCACCCTTTGAGGACTGATTTTTCCTTTAGCAATGCATAACAAAAAGAGGAAGTAGATTTTAGATTTTTTGTACATAGGGGGAGTAGTTTATTGTATTTAGGGGGAGTTTGATGTATTTTGATATTCTTTTTGGTTTATGTTTATATTTCAATGTTTATATCTATTTATGTCTTTGGTTCACAAACATTGATGTCATGTGGTTATTGATTATGATAGTTGATGATGATGAGGTTATTCATATTGATGTGTTCATTGTCTATTTATATGTTTTGTGAATTCAAAGTTCAAATTTTGATTTAGATTGTTATACTGTATCTTCCACACATGCGTTTATGGTTGGTTTTTAGTGTTTCAGGAATTTATAGGTTAATTCTTTCTACAGTTGCTATTTATACTAGCAACTAATAGTTAGTAATTGTGTAAGAATTGTATTAAGGCAATATTTTGTATTTGGGTTGATATTTAGATTTAAGCATTTCATTGTTTATGTGTGTTTTGTCACGGATTGCCGAAGGGGGAGATTGTTAGGTTCTAAAGATTTAGATTTGAATATTTAGAATCACATTTGTATTGTGTTGGCAAACCGAGAACAAAACATGTCTAGACTAGGTTTTAGGCAATGTTTAAATGTGAGCGTTTCAAGGTTCAATTCCAGCTGAGTTCAGAAAAAGGGAGTGTGATTCTGCCTTGCTCGATCGATCGAGAATCAAGCTCAATCAAACAAGAATCGTAAGCACAGTTTTTTTTTTTTTTTTTTTTTTTTTTTGCAAATTTTTAAACAAGCCCAAGCTCATGAAAACATTTAGGGTTTCATCTAAACTTCTCCACATATAAAAGGGAAACCCTAACCACATTTTGAAGACTTTTTTGGAAGACTTGTGTATTACTCTTTGTGAGATCTGAGAGGTTTTGTACCTTCTAACTACACAAGAATTTACCAAAGCAAGAACTACAATCAAGCGTTGGTAGAACATAGTTGCTGCATCAAGATCATTATTGATGGTGACCTAAAACCTTTGAGTGAGATCTCAAAGTCACAAGCAAGGTGGCTTGTGTTGGTGCAAATCCAAGAAGAGAAAAAGTCCGTGCATTCGGAGCTTGCACGTGGTCGTGTTAGTAAGCTACTACATGAGCTAACAATGTATTTAGGGTTAATCTGATTGTAAAAATTTCAATTCTCTAATAGTGGATTTACTTTACCTTAAGGATAGCTAGGTCAAATTCTCCCCAAGATTTTACCTTGAAACAGTTAGTTTCATTAGTTTTCCCGAGTCAATATATCATGATGTTATTTACTTTTCCGCATAATTGCGTGATATGATTTATTTATGTTTAACCTAGATCTGAATAATTAATCTAAGTAATCACTTGGTTAATAAATTAGGCTAAACAATCTAATTTAAGGGGTCTAAACGAACAAACATACATATATATATATATATATCCTCAAAAATTGATAATAGTTAAATGTTAAAATGCTCTCTAATTCTTGAGAATTTGTAGAAAATAAAGTAATTTCATAAGTGTCAAACAGGGACGTCACTTTTTCCAAAACTTTCTTTATTTCCTTTTTTTTTTAGGAATTTATTTTATTTTTCATTAAATTAAGGAAACCAAACCCATTCATCTTGTATATATATAGCCTTCCCTATATATTAATATAATTAAACGTCTTATGGCTTTTGAATTCGCGTCACACAATAGTCCCCAGACGCTGACCTTTGTGGCTTCCATGCAAGTTCCTTTGTCCTTTCCAAATGTGTTCCTCTTTTCTTGATTATCCAAAAAAAACAAAAGTGTTCCTCTTTTCTTTTCTTTTCTTTTTTGTACATAATCAAAATTGTCAAATACGTCCATGCCAAGTCGGCACTTTTGTTAGCTCAAATCATATGTTGTCATTCTTTGATTCTTGCTTTCCCCCATTTATGTACATATTGAAGCAAATTTTGAGAAATGTGCTCTACAACCACCTTCTTTCTCTCTATCTCTCTCTCTCTTTCTCACACATAGCTAGGCGCATTTGACACAGCTTGATCTCTCAAGATGGATCAAAGGAGAGTTGCCAATATCAACTTCCAACCACAAAAGTTAGGAGTGAAGAAGGCAAAAAGGTGCATTAGAGAAAGAGTCCTCCATCCCAAGAGAGGACGCATCAAGCATCAAATTCTCTCTTGCTTTGTCCAAAATTTCATGAAGATCATAAACTGTGGAAGCGTTTAATTCATCATGATCTTCAAGTTATCATAGTCTTTCCTACTTGCTTTAAGGCTGATATTTTTGTTCTTGTTTCTTGGTTTTTTTTTTTTTTTAGTGCTAAATTTTTGTTTCTTGTTGTCAACTAGTCACCCCTTGATTGTTGTTGTATTATCTGTCATTAATTCTAAGAATATTGTAACTTTCAAATCAGGAGAGGAGAAAGGATGACTAGCTTCTAGCTCATTGTAATATAGAAGAATTATTTGACTGTTTCGGTACCATCATTTTTATTTTTTATTTTTTAATATGAGAAGTATTATTGTTTCGGTACCATCTGATTGATGTGATTGTGTATGGATGAATTATATGACTTCTTTTTACCCCCCACGTACGTGACAAAGCTTTTACTATATAGAACCATTTTTATTTGTAAGAATAAAAAGTCAACCCAGCGAAGAGTATAGTCCACATCAATATTACTACTTTGTCTCTTGAGAAAAAAAAAATCAATAATACTTATATTACATATTAAAAATAAAAAAAAGTAAGCAATTATAGCAAAGCCAACCAGTTAATATCGTATTAGAAACTGTTTCAATTTGGTTAAAAAAAATAAATATTTTGACATCAATTAATACCAATGCATCGTTTTGAATTTATCATTATATAATACAAGTTGTTAAAACTCAAATATTTTGTATAAGTTTAATATATTAGTCATTATACATTATTCTAATATATTAATATAAAATAATATATTTACAATAATAACTAGGGGTGTCCATACAACTTGGTAACCTACTCAACACGCCGGACCCGCCCGAAACTGTACTGCCACCACCCAAACCGACCAATCCGATAGTCGGTGGTGGGTCGCCACCCACAAAATTCGATCCCTTCGGGTTGGCTGGTGGGTTTCCTCTCCAAAAATCCAAGCCACCCGACTTGACCATAAAATCAACAAAATCCAGTGAGATTTAAAGATTTTCTGACAAAGAGCTACTTGAAATCCGTTGCAATCCACCAAATCCGACAATATTTTTGATTTTCCAACGAAGAGCTACTTGAAATCCACCAAATCCAAAGAGATTTGGTGAGATCTTATCAAGATCTAGTCCAAATTCAATGGATCCAGCCAAATATTGGCCAGATCTCGCCCGATCTGGCGAAATATCAGCACCAACGGCAAAACTCGAAATCGACCAACACAAACCCGAAACCCGACGGAAACCCGACGGACGTGAACTGGATTATCCGACCATTAATATAGGTCGGTTTTGGTTTTGATTTTCACCCACCTGAAAAATTCGAGTCGGGTCTAGGTCAGGCACAAACTTGACCCGTGGACACCCTTAAAAAAAAAAAAAAAAAAAAAAAATCTAGGTCAGGCACAAACTTGACCCGTGGACACCCTTAAAAAAAAAAAAAAAAAAAAAAAAACCCTTGCACTCGTGGTTTGAGTTTGAGATAGCAAACATGTAGCGAAATGCTTTAAATTCCCACTCCTACCCAATCCATCTGACATCATTGACTAAATTGTTTGATGAAAGCAACGAAGTTGTAGTGACAGGCTGACAGCTGCTATGGAGGCTAAACAAGATCCAAATTTAAAAAAAAAAGTACAAAAGGAAAATTGAAATTAAGCACAAATCAGAGCACATGAGCATGAATTAGACAATGAGTCGCTAACACATTCTTCTCATCTTCTTATTTTTCCTGTTTTATTTATTTATTTATTTTTCTCTGATTTGTACCAAAACGTATTTTTCAGCCAAAATGCCCAGAATGTCCCGAGATGGCCAAAACAAACTGTTAGGGTACGTTTGGTACACTGAATATAGATTACATTAGGAATAGTAATCTTTATTACTGGGAATAAAAGACATTGTAATGGAATAATTATTACTATTCATAAGTTTGGTTGTTACATATGGAAAACTTGTAAAAGAAGATGTATAAGGAAACTTTACATTTTTGGAAATATATTAATTTTAAAACATATTATATACACTAAGGAATAGCTATTACATCCATTTTAAAGAGGAATAACTATTCTTCAATTTAAAGAATAGTTATTCCAATGTAATAATTAATCAATGTAATAAAGATGTAACCAAATGACCGAATTGATATTACACATGAATAACTATTCCATTACATGAGCTATTACAGCGTACCAAACGTACCCTTACAATTCAGTATCTGAGGCGGTAAGATTCATGGCTGTTTCCATATCGATTTGGGCTCTAGTACGGTAAATTCTAGTCGTACCAACTCGTACAGTACAAAATTGACAACAATGCCTTTCAATTTGAAAATTCACTTTTTTAAAGATTTAAAAAAAAAAAAAATTGAACCAATAACAATTTTCCTTTTATAAGTTGTTGGGAAAATGCTGTCTATTATTATACTTTAAAGGAAAGTTGCATCCAAACTTTTTATTTTTTTATTTTTGAAAAGTAATTACAATATGCTACTAATTTTGCAGCTAGAACTATTACTCCCTTAGACTCCAAACTTTGAAACAAACATACACAATGTGTAAATAAAGCAAAAAGGCGTTGACCATTTAACTTGTGGAAGCCCAGCATGCACTGTGTTTCTTGACTTTTAACTTGCCGTGGTAAATCCAATATAGATTACTTGTACGTGACCAGATCTCCCAGACCCAAAGTCTTGTGTCCACTTAATTCGGAATGTTTCCTAAAGCCCAACTCATTGAGAAACACGTGTGTGAGATAACATTCACAAAATATGATATATATATATATATATATATATTTTTTTTTTTAAATATTGGTGAAAGACCAAAATATGATTCCTTTGGAAAGACTTCTATTGTAATTGACTAATTGTCATGGACTTTATGCATCTCATCTCAATAGCATGCTGTCCAGTTACTCTTATAAACCTTAACACTTAAGAATGTAGAATTGCACTGTCTATAATAATAAATAAATAGATAAATAAATAATGTAGAATTTCCATGTGTAAATAACGTCAAAATAATGTCAAAATAGTCCCCACTATGAATCAATTCAGTCCCTAACTTTTGTAGCTTCCATACAACTTCCTTTATGCTTCCCAAATGCATTTTATATTTTATTTTCTTGTCCATGAGAATTGTCAAGCATGTCCATGTCAACTAGCCATATTAGTGTGTTAATTTGGCTCAATAAAATTACACTTGTCCCTCCTATCCCTAATAATATCATTGTCCCTTTTAGAGGCCATAAAAAAGTTTGTGGATCTAAAATCCAAAAATAAAATTAGCAAGCCCAAAAAAATTAGCCTAACAACAAAATCACCAATAGCAAAACTAAAGAAATTTAACCCATCCAATTTTACCCCCAAAAAAAAAAAAAACTAACCTTTAAAAAAATTGAATTATACTAATCTATGAACTAAACTATTTGGTCATTCCATCAAATTTCAACTATGAATGTCGTCAAAATTAGCCTTCACAATAAAATGGAAGATGACATTTTGACAGACGCTTTGATATTATTCATTGAAAAAGACATTGCTGTGACAATTAGTGCAAATTCAATCATACATCATTTCTAAGATTAAAAAAAAAAAAAAAACAAAAACAAAAACAAAAACAAAAAACAAAAAACAAAAAAAAAAAACTTTGAGTTCTCTTTTTCATAAATGATTGCATTGTAATGTATTAAGGAACAATGATTTTTTGCCTTAATCTTAGTTGGCAGTTTTTTAATACTAAATAAATGCTTATTTGAAATTTCATAATAAATTTTAGGCAAAAATGCAAAACTGACCCTCTAACTTTCAGCTTTTGTCATTTCAGTCCTCTAACTTTTAGTTTTGTCATTTCAGTCCTCTAAGTTTTAATTTTTGTCAATTCAGTATTCCGTTAAACATCAGTTAGGAGTCTCCATTAAGTGACTTTTTTTTTTCTTTTATAAAATTCGTAATTAAAGGAAAAAAACTGTTACTAAAAAAAAAAAAAAAAATTGTAAGGGGAACAATGTTGTTCCCCTTCCCTTGAAATCAAAGACTCCAACATATATACAGATCAAAGACTCCAACATATGAACAGTCCTCCCTAACTAGAAACTTGACAAACCTACGGACAACCCCGGATTGAATTACTTCCTCAATTGGAGGGCTTCTTTCTGTTATTCCAAAATTTCACCAATATACATATATTATCAATCACATTCATTATTTACATAAATAATGAATACATAAAACATCATCAATGAGAATACATAAATTAAAAATATCAATAGAAAGCAGCTTTCGAAATTCAGTAGTGGCCTCCAATTGCAAGTTGCTATCAGTAGACCAAACCCCAGAAACCAGAAAAGGAAGACTCTCCAACTGTACCACAACAATCAAAACCAAAAACACCACATTTTTAATCAAAACCCAGAAACCCAAAATCCCTAAAAAAGTTTAAAAGATCAAACAGTGAAACCCTAGAAAAGCACGAATCATCATCAACAACATTGAATTGAATGAGAGTAGCAGTAGAACTCAAAAGTAGAAGAAGTTACCTTCTTTTTTACGATGGTGGTGGCAGAGGTGTGGAGAGAGGAAGAGAAGGATTGCTGGTGAGTGGCTTAAAGGCCTTCGCGGTGCTTCTTCTGCAAGCTCTCCCAGCGCTTGCTCTTGGTCTTGCAAATCTCCATCATGTTGTCCTCGCGTCTCCGGCGACTCTCATCGGCTTCCACCACCACCTTACATGTTTTCAGGGGATCGTTGCCCTTCCATGGTTTTTTTTTTTTTTAATAAATTTTTTTATTCATTTAATTACAAATTAAAAAAAAAACTTTTATTAAAAAAAAAAAAAGAAAAACACCAAAACGACGTAGTTTTGGCTCACTTAACGGGGACACCTAACTAATATCTAACGGAATACTGAATTGACAAAAATTGAAACTTAGAGGACTGAAATGACAAAATTGAAAGTTAGAGGATTGAAATGACAAAAGCTGAAAGTTAGAGGGTTAGTTTTGCATTTTTGCCTAAATTTTACCCAAAAAAAAAAAAAAAAAAGGTGACACTTTTATTATCCAAATCATATATTTTCATATTCATTTGCATTTCCTCTATCTATGCATATATAAGTGGAAGCACATTTCGAAAGATGTGCTCCATATCATAACCAACTTCTTTCACTCTCTCACATACGCACATTTGGCACAACTTATTGATTTTTCAAGATGGATCAAAGGAAAATGGCCAATGTCAAGTCCCAACAACAGGAGTTCATAGTGAAGGCAAAAAGATGTAGCAGAGAGCAAGTAATGTTGGGAACTGCTTAAGTCAATAATACTGTTTTAAAATTTTGAGGAGTTGACTTAGTGGTTTCTAAGACCTTATGATATACATGAGATCTTAGGTTCAAAATCTCCTGCTAACATCTTGGGGCCATCCATGGGATACCTCCTTGTAATAACCTAGTATGTGTAGGGGATAAAAAATTAAATACACTCAGGGAAATAGTCAGACACTTGAAGAGATTTGAACACTCTCGTTTATGATTATGATAATGATGATGATGCTAGAGTATGAGATCACCAATCATGAAGGTTTAAAATAAATCTTAATAGGGCACCTACATTTTCTTCTTTTCTTTTTTTTTTTTTTTATATATGCAGTAAAACTCTCCTAAAAAAATATTTAAGTTTTCTTTGGTTTCTTTTCTTCTTTTGTTTTTTTTTTCTTTTTTCTTTTTTCAAATTTGTAAAATATTATACTTGAATTATATTTATTATTTCTTTCTTTCTTTATTGGTTATTAATTGTATTATTAAAGAAGTCACGGTCCCATCTTGAAGCAATTAATCAATGATGCAGGGGAGAAACCATCATTGCAGTACCATTGGGCCTAGCGCAATAGCTTACGGCCTAGCATATCAATCTTGTGGAGTTCTGTCGAACTGAATCCATGTTAACTACACAACTTAAGGAGGTCAAACAATATCTAGGAATTACCAAGCAATTGGATTGAGGATAGATTGGCTCATGTCATTTAACATAGTAACTATTTGGTTGGAGTGATTATTAGGGGATGGAAAATGAGGAGGAAATAGTTGTTTTGGTTGGGAGAAGAAAAATTGGGGAGATTTGGGTGGGGCCATAAGTTCTCTACCTAGGCCTACAATTTGGAGTGATTTCTTTTTTTTTTCCCCCCTTATTTTGGAAAGAAAATGTAGGGGGTGGAGGGGCTTGGAAATTACCCATCTACCTCTATCTCCTCCCACTTGAGTATGGTGTTGGAGTTTTTTTTTTTTTTTTTTTTTCTATTAATTTCTTTATGTAATAAGAACATGAAATAAACAAAATGCACCTAGATCCAATGAGAATACCCTTTTGTAGTAGTACTTTGGTTAAGTAATGTATTTGAACTTGGTGAGAGAGTGTAAATGTGTGTGTGTGTGTGTGTGTGTGTGTGTGTGTGTGTTTAAGTTTAACAGTTAGTTTGTTTCTATAAAATATAAAAAAAATAAAAAGATATCCAATGAGAAAAAGTGATTACATCAAAAGAGAGAGGCAATGAAATCGGTGAATAACGAAAGACAGATAACAGGAGAAAAAAAAAGCATAATCAATGAAAGAAAAAAGAAAGAAGGAAAAGAAATAGGTGTTGTAATAGTAAGGAAGGGAAGAAATCTTCATTCACAATTCTTTCTCACTTTTCTCTAGTCTTCTCTCTGATTTGGAGAGATGGGATTTGGTAGGCCATTTTCTCTCCAAATTTCCCCTCCCAACCAAATAAGAGAAAACTTAGTTTTCTCCACTTTCACTCTCCCATTTTCCATCCGCTTTGTTTTCACCCCAACCAAACGCAATGCAAGTGACGTAGGACATAAACCTTAGTAAGTTATATATCATTTAGCTATGTGTAAACTCTTGAAATAATAAAGGGTAACTTAAATTCACAAGGATAAACTCTAGAATCTAACAATAATATGACTAAAATTTTATTAATATAGTAGACTTTTATTTTTATTTTATAGATTGCAAGCCTATATAAAAGTTTTAGAAACTTATTTTTTCCAAGTTAAAATATTCTTACAAATATATTCTAATTGAAACAGTGCCATAGGAAAAAAAAAACTGTAATTAGATTAAGAAAGTACTAAAAACACTTGCAATTAAGGGAATAAAAAAAAAAAAAAAGTAGCTTCTAAAATTAGGAAAATTTCATAAAAGTATTAACAATTAATTGACAATAAAAATTAAACCAGATCCACTCACTTGAATGAAATTCATTCTCAATCTCGCCAAAATTTTGAAATCTTCTTTCCAAATAAATATAAACTTTGAATGTCGCAATTTCTTCAATCATTTCCAAAACAAATCATCATGAACTGATCCTTTAAAATTTTATTCATGCCAATCATCAACGATTAATAAGGTCAATCAAATTAGGACTAATAATCCAATTGATGTTTTCAAGCCCAATATTGTAGTGTGTCATTCTCCAACCTTAAATTACTAAACTTGGAACTTGATCTCACTCTATGATTTTCTTCAAAACATGACTATATTGTTCCAAATATTATATCTTCTCTTGTCCTTCATTTTTTTTTTTTTTAATATATATTGATGTTTGCAATCAACACTAATTAATGATCAGGACAATCATGTTGGGTCTTATGTTAACAAAAAGGATCTCCATTGAATAAAGAGGCCTTTTTCCCCTAGCTACAAGGAATGGAAGTGTGGATGAATCGACAGTAAATAGAGGAATTTGGTTTATTTATTTATTTATTTATAGCAATAACATGATATAAGAGCCTTACATCTCATGGGTAAATAATACAAATTGATTTTTTTTTTTTTTTTGCTAATAATCCGAGCTTCTTATTAAAACAAAGTAAACACAGCATCCTCCTTGCAAGCATCCAAAATAGCAGCAGGAAGAATATGCGAGTTACAACAAAAAGAAGACCTATGTACAAATGCAAATTTAGCTAGACAATGAGCTACAGTGTAAAACTCTCTCCTAACCTAGTTAAAATTACAATTAACAAAAGTTTTGCTAAAGTCTACAACATCACGAATTATAGCTTGGATAGGCCATTAGGCCATGCCACGGTGGAGTAGCCTTCTTTAATTGCTTCAAAACAACTTTTAGCATCGCCCTCCACTTCCAATTCTCTCCATATTTTCTGCCTTGGTGATTTGCAATGCCCATAGAATAGCATCTGCTTTAGCTTGTACAAGGTCACATATTTCATAAACTTTAGCCTAACCTCTCCAACATTATTTCGAGCAACAACAACTAAGGAAGTAAAATCTTTTTGAACTGCTGCATCAACATTAAGTTTGATGACTCCAGTAGAAGGGGGTTTCCAGGAGATTACCTTGCTATCTTGTAAATCCTTAGATTGTTCTAAGGCCAACACAAACTCTTTAACTCTATTTTTGAGATTGCAAATATGGGCTGTGATATTAACCTGTCCACCATCGTGCATGATCTTATTTCTAAGGATCCAAATGAATTCCACTGTTAAGGCCATTTGCAAAGCACATAACTCTGCCACTTCCTTAGATTGGTGACTGGAAGGCATAGGCTGGATTGGAGGATCTAGAATCACTTTCACTATATCTAGATTGCTAGAAACATTCAGTTTATCAACATATCTACCCCAACATCCAAACCATATTGCCCTTGCCACAGGGCAGTTAAAAAACAATTGTTGGCCAAATTCCACCGTCTCCTCACAAAACACACACCTTGTTTCATCTATCCCCAATCTTTGTTGAAGATTTTCTTTTGTTGGTAGAATGTTACCTACAATCCTCCTAGTAAGATTTTGACTCTTTCATGGACTTTAATCTTCCATAGTTTTTGCCAAGGTAGGTTGGAAGTGTTGGAATTCCCACTATGAGCTTGACTTACACTATAGGTAGATTTAACTAAGAACATACCTTTTTGATCCTTTGTCCATATTAGCTTGTCAGGCATCTGTCTCCATGGGATAGGAATTCTTGAAATGGCTTGGATAGAATTATCATCAAATAACTCAGTCAGCATGTCCCTCTTCCAACAATGCAAGGAAGGATTAATAAGACTTGATACCATCAAAGGGTTCATTTAGACAGAATCATCTCTTGACTTTGGTCTAAAATTCTGTACGCATGGAATCCAAGGGTCTAACCACACATCAATTGAATTTCCATCCGCTACAAGATAGCAAGCACCTTTAGCAACTGAGCTCTTTGCTTTCTCAATGGCTTTTCGAATTGGAGAACCATTCTTGAAAAGATCTTTTTGAAGCCAATCCTGCCTAACTTAATATTTACTGCTGAGAAGTCTCTTACATAGGCTATCTCTTTTTGATGCAATCATCCAAGCTAATTTGGCAATCCCAAGCTTTCCATGCTAGAAATCTACCATTTAGATTTTTTGGGTTCTACCAAAATCTCCTTGTCATGGTATCTAATTTTTCACATACTCTTGAAGGAACATCAAAAGTTGACATTGTGTAAGTAGGCAAGCCTTGAGCTACTGACTTGATCATGGTGCATCTACTAGCCCAAGATAAACACTTACTCCTCCAACCCTTCAGTCTAGCTTCTAATCTTTTTTGTGGGAATTTAAATTCCCTTGTGGAAACATTTGTGAGGAACAAAGGTGCTCCATGGTAAATGGTATCCTTTCGAAGTTGTTTCATCTGCAACACTTGCTTTATATATCGGTTGGAAGACTGGTAACTACAGATTTATTCTTGCTTAAGAGCTGGCCTGACCACTTAACAATATTTATCTAGGCAATCGTTGATTGACATAGCTACACTCCTTTTTGCTTTTAAGAACAACACTATATCATCAACTTACATTACATGTGTCATACAGGACTTTGGGGGTCTTAGGCGAAAATTTTAAGCGGGTTTTTTTATATTTAAATATTAATTAAATAATATATATATTGAATTTTTTTATTTAATGAGAAAATATTTATAGATAAATAAAATAGAATTTATAATTAAAAATGATAATTTAACTAAAAATAAAATTTAAAATACAGAACAATAGAACCTGGTTATTGTAATTTTTTTAAAGCTGTGACCACTTTAAAGTCTAAACCTGCACAAATAAAAATTAATTTAATATATAGTTCAATAAATTAGTATTACTGTTGTAGGGACCCAGTTTGGATTGACCCTGAGTGATGGGTTTTCAGCCCAATAAGCCCAAACAATACATTTATAGAGAGTGGGGTGAAAGGTTTAGGTGCTGGCCGTCGATCACCAAGCATGAATTTTTTCATAAAAAAGACAAATGCTAAAGAGTTTCTTTCCCAATGGGGGGATGCTCCTCGGCCTGTGGCCGAGGAGGCCTTATTGTTCTCCCTTTTCTTTCTTTTTTTTCCCCCCTTCTTTCCTTTACTAGCTTTTTTTTTATAGTTTTTATCTTCCTATCCCCTCCTTCCATCTGTTGATCATCTATTTGCCTTTTTTTCTGGTCGTCCGTCCCATCAGAGGCCTTATCGGTACTCAAGTGGTTCACTTTGATCAACGTTATCCTGTCAAGGGGTTACCTCCCCATTAATGCGGCCAGGGGGGTTAGTTGAATGCATTAAATGTGAGAGTGACAGCTTACTTTGGGGTTAGTCTCTCCTCAAAATTACCTTCGTCAGGCCGAGGACAAGGTGGTCCTCAGTGTGGATTGGGAAGAAAAGGCTTTCCCGCTCCTTGGCCCTGAACAGCCTGTGCTCCTCGGCCTGGGCCTTGGGCCTGCTACATGATGGGCCGAGCCTATCAGGCCCATGGGCCCCACAATAGCCCCTCAAAACTCTGCTGCACGTTCCCTCGGACGGGGAGGAGGGTTTTGATACCTGCTGGTCCATTGGACGAATTGCCCCGCTTCGGTTTGTACTGATGTTGGCGGCTTTTTGACTGCCCGATGCTCGTTTTTAGCGTTTCAAAACTTAATGGGCGCCCACATTAAATTTTGGCGGCACCACGTTTCCCACTTTCAACGGTATGATCTTTTGCTTTTGTGAGCAAGCGGTTACATTTGGGGAACCTAAGGGGAAGTATAAATGCCTGTTTGAACTGCCTGGTTTCATCATTTTCGCGCTTACAATTATTGATGCATATAGTTTGAATCTGGTTCGACTTGCACACTATCTGAAGAGTATCGTCATATTTCTGTAAGTCTTCTTTTTCTAGCGACCCCAAATTTCCTTGATTTCACTCTTCCTTTTCTCTTTTGGAACTTTTAGTTGTCTTTGGGGAATGGGTAAGTTTAGGAAGTTGGTCGAGTCCGATGAGATGATGAACAAATTCATTGTTGACTATAGAATACCCAATAATGTGAATTTAAAGTACTGTGAAGAGGGTGAGTGGTACCTTAGGAGGAGAGAGGGTGAAGTTGTGATCCCGATAGTTGCTTTCGTAGAAGGAGGGATGAGAATCCCTATGAGGCCGGTGACCCTTAATTACCTTAGGCATTTTCGCCTGGCCCCTACTCAGTGTGCCGTGAATGTATTTAGGATATTAGGGTGTGTA